>NW_024396724.1:825626-1082147 GCF_004115215.2 Ornithorhynchus anatinus | reverse complement strand
TCCCAAGACTTTAATACAGGGGATCATCACACACTGTCATTCACTAAATAACATTGGTTGATTGATTCATTCACTGATCACTTTTCTCTCCTGGAAACACTAAACACCCTTGGTTTCCCTAGCACAGTTCTCTCCTGATTCTCTTCCTATCTGTCACCCCACTCCTCAGTATCAGGCAATGATTCACATTCCAATGCTTACCCTAAAACCATGGTTGACCCACAAAGCTAGTGTTCTGGTTTTCCCACCCTTCCACTCTACACATGATCATATGATTCATCCATTCAAGTGATTTTTAAAAATTTTTTATAGTATTTGCTAAGTGCTGACTTTGTGTCAGGCACTGTACTAAACACTGGGGTAGATGCATGCTAATCTGGTTGGACACAGTCCCTGTCCCTGTAATCCCTGTTTTATAGATGAGGCCTAGAGAAATTAAGTGACTTGCCCAGGGCCACACAGCAGACAAGTAATGAAGCTGTGATTAGAATCCATTCTTTCTGACTCTCAGGCATATGCTCCCTCCACTAGACCATTCTGCTTCTCACTGGTTGCTACCAACTCTTTGCAGAAGACTCGCACATGCATATCACAAGCCCCGACCTCATTCCTGCTATGGAGTCTGACATCTACGGTGCTGAGGGAACTGAACCCAGGACTGGAGCATCTTTGTCCATGCATGGCACTGGGTGTGGGTGCATCAGAAACACACTAGAGACCCAGGCTTAACTCCTGGCAGGCTGAGGGAGGGAGCTGGGATGTTCCTGGTGCTGCAGGATATGTCACTGATGTTGGTTGCCCTGTCTCTCCATGGGCATCTCTGATGGTCAATTAGGTAATTGCAGATAATTGCGGGGAGAGATCTGGGCTCCTTTTGTCCATGATTGGTGGACAGCAGTAAGGAGTTGTCTGGGTATTTCCAGAATTGTCTCAGAGTGTCACGGTGGATTAGAGCTCAAGGAGTCATTCATTCGTACGTGCACACACCCACAAATCCACACAGAGTAATCAACTCTTAATCACTCCCTATGGTATGGGAGAGATGAGGAACGTAGCTGAAATATAGTGGGAATTTATCAGTGGGAAGCAGTGTGGTTTAGTGGAAAGAGCACGGGCTTGAGAGTCAGAGGACGTGGGTTCTAATCCTGGCTCTGCCACCTGTCTGCTGTGTAACCTTGGGCAAGCCACTTAACTTCCCTATGCCTCAGTTACCTCATCTGTAAAATGGGGATTAAACTGTGAGCCCCACGTGGGACAACCTGATTACCTTGTATCCACTTCAGAGCTTAGAATAGTGTTTGGCACATAGTAAGCGCTTAACAAATGATACCATAATCATTATTATATATTCTGCCTCAGTCATGTTCTTTTAGAGCTTCCCTTCCAGACAGCAGGAGCGACAGAGACAGGTGAGTTGGATAAAGCTTTCAATCTGTCAGTGTGGTTTTAAGAAAGGGAAGATTCAGGGGAGAAGCGTTTTGTGTGCTGGGCTCAGTGAGTGATGGTGGAATTGTTCGACAAGGGGGCAATGGGAGTGAAACAGGGGGTTGAGTCTCTGGTTCAGGAGAAGTGGAGAGGAGATGGGAGCAGCGAGCAGAGGGGAAAGTTAATAATGATGATGATGATGATAATAACAATAATAATAATATTAATAATACTTGTTAAGTGCTTACTATGTGCCAGGCACTGCTCTAAGTCCTGGGGTGAATACAAGTTAATCAGATTGGACACAGTCCCTGTCCCACATGGGGCTCGCACTCTTAATCCCCATTTTAAAGATGAGGTGACTGAGGCCCAGGGAAATGAAGTGACTTGTCCAAGGTCACACAGCAGACAAGTGAAAGAACTGGGAATAGAAACCAGGTTCTTCTGATTGCCAGGCCCATGCTCTATCAACTAAGCCATGCTGCTTCTCCTGAAGGTTTATGTTGCATGATTCTCCCTGCTGCACCAAGAATCACTAGTACACATATGACTCCAGTGGGGCAGTGTGGGTAGGGATGCACTGGCTAAACTGTTTTAGATCCCCAATCCCCTCCAAGCTTAGTCCAAACTCCTATCAGGCTTCCCCTTCAAGTTGAGCCCTCCTGTAACCAGTCATCAAGACCTGGGTTTGGAGATCTGACATTCACCCTCGGTAATGAGCTGGGGTTAAACAGAACAACCATGCCTAGCCATTTGGAATGCAAGTGTCTACATTCAGCTGCCTGCATTCACAATACCAGAGAAGCAGGAACCTATGCAGAGGACAGGATCTCTAACATTCAACCCGCTGGCTCATTGAAGCCACTCACAGTCATCTCCTTCATCGGGAAGACAACAGGTTTTTGCAGCTGTGAGCTCCAACATTAATATGTACAGCATTAGTTTCCCAAAGAGAGAGAAACAAGTTAAAGAAAGAGAAAAGAAAGATGAAAGGAGAGCAAGAAAGAGAGAGAGAGAGAGAGAGGAGAGAGAGAGACAAAGATAAATCTGATATAACCCATTCCTGAGGGTAATGCAGGTAAACACAGAGCACCTCATCCTTAAGGATGCAGCATAGCTTAGTGGCTAGAGCACGGGCCTAGGAGTGACACGGCCCTAAGGAGGGGGTTCATCCATGGGCACTTAGATCCAGACACGGAAGAATGAAACAAATTGTCTCACTGCATTTTGCTATGAAAACTATGGCTTTAGAATATATATAAACGAACAAAAAAAGCTATGCAGTGCATAAAACATGCCCTAACATCGAATACAAGGTATTACATACCTTAGGGTCCCACTAGCAAAATTATTACATATTATATCCCCTAGAATTCCAGTCTCTCACCCCACCGCAGAGCCGTTCTATGCATGCACCAACCTCTCTCTCAGATGGACAGGTCCTTGAATCCCTTTTCCTCTCTAGTACTCGGTGGGTCCCTTACTCTTGGACCGTGCATCCCCGGATAAGCCAAGCACACTCCGGGCTGTCCTAGCCTCCCCTCCAGGTTACAAGGAACAGCAATTAGCCCAGGTATATACCACTTTTATTGCGGGAGGCGTGGAAGAGGAAGCCGGGTGTTTGTGATCCCCTGACCAACTGGATGAGTAAAGCATATCACTGCTATGTCTTGGAACAGATTGCCTGCCTGTAAAGCATAACACCAAGCTTCTTCCTCATGGACCCTAATCAACATATCAGCATTTTCCATGGAAATACAAGGAGGGGAAGGTTTCAGGGATTTCACTGAGATGTTCAGTCCCTGTTAAGTACAACCTTGGGCCATGTCTGCAAGATTTGGCCTCTAACTACAAGTCCTTAGCTACCCATACATAAACAACTAAAAGAATGCAACAATTCCTGGAAAACAGAGGAGACAGTAAGTCTCTTCCAAAATGGAGTTAGTTTGGTTCGCTGTGGTCCGGCGACTGAGATCATATCTCAGGCAGTCAGAAGGACATGGGTTCTAGTCCTGGCTCCACCATTTGTCAGCTATGTGACCTAGGGCAAGTGACTTAATTTCTCTGGGTTTCAGTTACCTCACCGGTAAAATGGGGATTAAGGCTGTGAGCACTATGTGGGACAAGGACTGTGTCCAAATTTGTATATATCCCAGTGCTTAGAACAGTATTTGGGACATAGTACACACTAAACAAGTACCATTATTATCATTATTATTATTGTTAAGGGACACACCTATAGGTCATTTACGCATGCTCCTAGCCCAAAGAGGGGACCCCTAGCTCTCTTCTAGGACAACAGCAGGGCATACTCCCATTCTCCATGGGTTTTCTCATGGTATTACCATACTGACTGTACCACACTCTGGTCGTGCTACAAAGATCTGCTTCCTGGGTGCTGATTTTTATAGGTATCTGGCCTACCTCGACTCTTCACTTGGGTGGTGCACTGAGACATATTCTTGGCTAATCAGGCAGGAGTGATCACATACCACCCTTCTGGGGACCTTTTTACTGAATATCAGCACTACAATCCCCGACTACACCCTTACTCAGTAGACAGAGCTTGTGATGACACACCACTCTCCATTTTCTGGGTTCCTTGCATTTGCTTTCATTCATTCATTCATTCATTCATTCATTCATTCAATTGTATTTATTAAGCACTTACTGAGTGCAGAGCACTGTACTATGCACTTGTATTGCTATTGTTCTTGTCTGTCCGTCTCCCCCGCTTAGACTGTAAGCCCGTCAAAGGGCAGGGACTGTCTCCATCGGTTACCGATTTGTACATTCCAAGTGCTTAGTACAGTGCTCTGCACGTAGTAAGCACTCAATAAATATTATTGAATGAATGAATTGGAAAGGACACTTTAGTAATAAAGAGAGACTATTCCTGCCCACACCACACTTCCAGTCTAGAAGGGGGGAGACAGACATCAACATCAAAATAAGTAAACAGGCATCAATATAACTTAATAGAATTATAGATGTACACATATAAGTGCTATGGGGTTGGGAGGGGGAGAAAGAGCAAAGGGAGTGAGTTGAGGTGACGTGGAAGGAAGAGGGAGCTGAGGAAAAGGGGGGCTTAGTCTGGAAGGAGGTGAGCCTTCAGTAGGGATTTGAAGGTGTGAAGAGTGATTGGTGGATTTGAGGGGGGAGGGCATTCTAAGCCAAAGGTAGGACATGGGCAAAGGGTCGATGGCGGGGCAGGCAAGATCGAGGCAGAGTGAGGAGGTTAGCAGCAGAGGAGCAGAGTGTGCAGGCTGGGATGTAGAAGGAGAGAAGGGAGGTGAGGTAAGAAGGGGCAAGGTGATGGAGAGCTTTGAAGCCAGTACTGAGGTGTTTCTGTTTAATACAGAGGTTGATAGGAAATCACTGGAGATTTTAGAGGAGGGCAGTGACATGCCCTGAACATTTCTGTAGAAAGATAATAGTAATAATAATAATAATAATGGCATTTGGTAAGTGCTTGCTATGTGCCAATCACTGTTCTATGCTCTGGGGGAGTTAGCAGGTAATCAGATTGTCCCACTAGGGCTCACAGTCTTAATCCCCATTTTACAGGTGAGGTAGCTGAGTCATAGAGAAGTTAAGTGACTTGCCCAAAGTCACACAGCTATGTGGCAGAACTGGGATTAGAACCCACGACCTCTGACTCCCAAGCCTGTGTTCTTTCCATTAAGCCACGCCGCTTCCGGGCAGCAGAGTGAAGTGTGGACCAAAGTGGGGAGAGGCAGAGTATTGGGAGGTCAGAAAGGAGGCTGATACAGTAATCCAGTTGGGACAGGATGAGTGATTACACTAACATAGTGGCTTTCAGCAATACACCACTTCTCCTGTTTCTGTGTCCTTCCAGTCACTATGAGCAACACCAGTCGAGGGTTGCTCCACCAATCAGCTGACTGCAACAGTGGTTGTGATGTACCCTTCTCTAGGTAATAGAAACTAGGCCGACAAAACAGTGGGGCTGGGCTTGACCACCATCTAACCACCTCAATCTAATTAACAATAATCATTTCTGCCTTGATCTTTGGAATGGTAGCCATTTCTGGTCTTTACCTGAGCGTTCTCTCACATTAGAATCAGAGAAGCCCCTGTAAACCTAGCCCCAGAACCCTGCACATTGCAGCACCAGAGATACGAACCCATCAGGAGGCTCATAGGAGGATGTAATGCCTGCCCAATGATGTCTCAAATAATCACTGTCATATTTATTAAGTGCTTACTCTAAACCAAGTGCTGTATGAAGGGTTAGGGTATAAATACATAATCATTTCAGACATAGTCTCTGTCCAACATGAGACTCACGGTCTTAAGAAGGAGAAAGAACTGGTGTTTAATCTTATTTTGCAAATGAGGAAACTGAAGCCCAGAGAAGTTAATTGGCTAGCCCAGATTCAACAGAGGGCAAGTGGCAAAATCAAGATTAGGACCCATGTCTCCTGATTTGCAGGCAGAATACCGAAGAAACAGTAGGATGTAATTTTTTTTAATTCTGTACTTTGGCCTACTTAGCTCTGTACGTTTGTCCAATAAAAGTTTTCCTTTTTCCCCTCTCCTCTGCCTCTCCTTTTCTTTCCTGTCTTTCTCTCTAATACTCTTCCTTTCCTCTCACTTCTTCACTGTTATTTCTTTCTCTCTTACTCTCCTCCCTCTTTCATTCTCTCTCTCTCTTTCTCTCCTCCCTCAGTCTCTCTTTTCCTCTCTAAATGCCTCTTCTCTCCCCTGCTTTCTTTCCGACAAGTCTTTCTACTCGAAGCTTGTCCCCTGCAGACTTTGCCATCACTGTATAAACACCACCTTCCTCCCGATCTCACAGCCCAACAATCTTAGTATTATCTACAACTCACCTCTGTCATTCAATGCACATATGTGCGATGCTATCAAATCCTGACACTTCTACCTTTATAGCATTTCTGGAATCTACCTGTTCCCTCCACCTAAACGGCTACCATACTGATCCAAGCACTTATCATATCCTTCCATGACTACTGCATCAGCTTCCTCGCTGAGCTCCTGCTCGCGTCTCTCCTCTCTAGTCCCTATATCACTCCGCTGCTTGGATCATTTTTCTAAAAAAAAAAAAATTCCGCCTGTGTCTTTCCATTCCTCAAAAGCCTTAAATGGTTGCCGATTCACCTCAGCATCAAGCAGATATTATTACCATCAGCTCAGCTCAAGGCTCTCAATAGCTCACTCTCACCTCTACCTTACTTCTCTGTTGATCATCTAATTACTGTAATTATTATTTCTGTTATTATGGTACTTAATAAACACTTTACTGTGTGATAAGCACCGTTCTAAGCTTTGGACAAATTAATCAGATTGGATGTAATCCGTGTCCTATATGGGTTTCACAGTCTGTGTAGTCATAACCCAACCCAACTTCACTCCTCTAACATTAACCTACTCTCTAAACCCGGTCTCATCTTTGGCAGCTCTGACTCTTTGCTCCTTTCTCCCCTCTGCCCTGAAATGCCTTCCTGCTTTTCATCCAACAGACCACTACTCTACCTATCCTCAAAAGCAAGTGAGAGTCTCATCTCCCTTGAGAGGCCTTTCCCAAGTAAAACCTGGTTTCCTGTAATCACTCTGTCTTCCATGTCCACTCTGCACGTACACCTGGACCCCCTAATAATAGTAGTGATAATAATTATTGTGGTATATGTTAAACACTTACTATGTGCCAGGCACTGTACTAAGTACTGGGATGGATACAAGCAAATTGGGTTGGGCACAGTCTTTCTCCCACATAGAACTCACAGTGTTAATCCCCATTTTACAGATGAGGTAACTGAGGCACAGAGAAGTCAAGTGAATTGCCCAAGACCACACAGCAGACAGAGGTCGGAGCTGGGATTAGAACCCATAACCTTCTGTCTCTCAAACCCATGCCCTCTCCGTTATGCCATGCTGCTTCCCTAAGCACTTGATATTCACCTAATCTGTACTGCAAGTATGTACAGTTACTTATTCCCTGCCATTACTAGCACTGTAATTTTTTTTTAATGTCTTTCCCTGACACTAGACTAAAAGCTCCTTCTGGGCAAGTAACACATCTACCACCTCAGTAGTAGTGTGCATTTCCAAGGGCTTAACAGGATGTTTTACAGAAAATAAGCCTTCAATAAATACTTCTGATATATTGATTAATTGATTTCCCTCTCTCATTCTCCATCCCTCTCTTTTTTATCCTCTTTCCTCTTCCATTTTACTTCTGATTTATTTTCCTTCATCTGTTTCTCTTCATTGTTCCTTTCCTTCTCTCACTCTCCTCCTTCTTTCTCTCTGCCTCATATTTTCTCGCCTCCATTCCCCGCCCCCCTTCTCTTCTTTCTCTTTCTCCACCTTTCACTCTCTCTCTTCTGTCTCTCCTCCCTCTTTCTTTCTCACTGTTTTACTCTTGCTACTTTTCTCATTCCCTCTCTCATTCCCCATCCTTTCACCCTATTTCTCTTTCTTTCCCGCTCCAATTTTCCCCCTCTTCATTTCTATTCTTCCACCTTCCCTCCCTCCCTCTCACTCACTTTATCTATTTTTCTGTCTCCCTTTCCCTCCCATTCCTTCATGGCTTTTAGGAGGCCATCTTTACTTCTGACCAAGAACCCAAATGAGTGGACATTAGTGACATCTCCTTGGGGACTGTAATGCTGCTACAAATCAGCACTAGAGCATCAGTGAACATTTTCCTCCTCCTGTTTTATACCCACATGGTCTTTTCCAGCCACAAGCTCAGCTCCTCAGACTTGATCCTCACCCACCTAGCTTTGGCCAATACCATCATCCTTCTCACCTATGGAATCCCAGATACCATTTCTGCTTGAGGATGGAGAAATTTCCTGGACACCATTGGATGCAAAATTGTCTTATATGTTTACCGAGTGGCCGAGGGCCTCTCCATCTGCACCACTTGCCTCTTGAGCATCTTCCAGGCCATCACCATCAGTCCCAGCACCTCCTGGTGGGCAGGGGCTAAAGCCAAATTACCCAAATGTATCATTCCTTCCTTTGTCCTTTTCTGGGTCCTCAATCTGTTGATCGACATCAATGCACTGGTGTATGCTTCAGGCCCCCAGAACAACACCACCATTCAAATTACATATGATCTTAAATATTGTTCAGTAACCATTCTCAGTGCAGAAGCCACCCTGATAAATGCCATTATGTTCTCTGGCCATGATCTGCTCTTTGTGGGACTCATGAGCACAGCCAGCGGCTACATGGTATTCATCCCGCACAGACACCACCGGCGCGTCCGTCATCTCCATGGTCTCGGCAGCTCCCTCAGGGTGATGCCTGAGGTCTGAGCAGCCAAGAGAATCATCACCCTGGTCACACTCTACGTCCTCCTCTATGGGCTCCATTCCATCATATTCAGCATTTTACTCAACAGGAAAGAAAAGTCTTCTCTACTGGTGAATATCAACACAGCAATGTTATTTGGCTTTCCTGTTATCAGTCCCTTCCTGCTGATTCACAGTGACAGGAGGATGAGAGCATTTTGGACTAGGGAATCAACTGTTTCCAACGTGGATCCTTCTTAGTGTGCGAAGGAATTCTCCTGCTCTCCCACTCTGACCTAAGAAGGCTCAGAGTGAGAATAGTCAGGACCTGCTGACTGAATCCGTTTAATGAAGCCTCAGTCTCACCTAAATGAAGGATTCCGTCCCCAGTGATACTGACTGAAGGGATGGGAAAGGCGAGCAATACAATCCATCAAAACAATGATATAGGTATAACTCAACAATCAACAACAGGACTACAGCGCTGACCCTTGTTTCCAAGGTTCATTTCCTTCACTCCACCGATTCACAAATCAGGGGTAATGATTGAGCAACTACCTTGTACTGAGCGTTGAAGGAAGTTCTTGAGAGAAAGCAGCAGAGTTAGGAGACACGATCCCTAGATCCTCAGGACCGGAAGCCTGGGAGGGCAAGATTGTGTCTATTAACTCTTTTGTACTCTCCCAAGTGGCTCTGGATGCAGTAATACACTTGGTAAATACCTTAAACTGATTGACTGATCCTTGCCCTCTTGGAAATCAAACATTTTTGTATTTGACTGAGCATCTACTGTTTGCAGACCACTCTGCTTAAAGCTTGGAGAAGACAGTAATGTTAGAAGACAAACTCCCTGCTCTCAAGGATTGTATATGCTATTATGCCTTGAGCACCTGCCGTGTGCAGTGCACTGTTCTAAGTGCTTGCTACAAGATGATCAATTTAGTAGTCATAGTCGCTTCCCTGAAAAAACCTTTATTCCAGTGGAGGAGTCAGACATGTAAACAAATTATACAGAGAAAAGAAAAGAGGAAAGTGAATATGTAGGTGAGTGAGTGCTTGGGTAATCAGAGTGTGAGTTTAAGTGCATAATTCTATTTTGATTTTGTGTTTACAAATGCAAAGAGAAAGAATTTGGAAAGATGGATGTGTGGGTAAGCACCTACATCCTACAGAATATGCATCTGAATGTACAGAAGTGTTAGAATTCGTGACAATGAATAAATATAATAGTGACACAAAGAAGTATGGTGGTGGGAGGTGGCGTGGTGAGGCCTGGTGAGATCAAAACTGAATCAAGGAAGGCCTCTTGGAGGAGGTGTGATTTCAGATGGGTTTTCATTAGTAGTTTTATTAATTATTATGGCATTTGTTAAGGGCTTACTATGTGCCACCCCCCTCCTCAAAATTCTCCAGCGGTTGCCTCACTATTGGCTTCAAAGCTCTTCATTACCTTGCCCCCTCCTACCTCACCTCCCTTCTCTCCTTCTACAGTCCAGTCTACACACTCCGCTCCTCTCATGCTAACCTTCTCACTGAGCCTCATTCTCGTCTGCTCCACCACCGACCCCTGGCCCATGTCCTACCTCTGTCCTGGAATGCTCTCCCTCCTCAAATCGCCAAACTAGCACACTTCCCCCCATTCAAAGCCCTACTGAAAGCTCACCTCCTCCAGGAGTCCTTCCCAGACTAAGTCCCCCGTTTCCTCACTCCCCCTCCCCTTCACATCGCCCCAACTCGACTCCCTTTGCTCTATCCAAGTCCCCTCCCCACAGCACTTGTGTATGTATCTACATATTTATAATTATAATTCTATTTATTTTTATTAAGGATGTGTTCATATCTATAATTCCATTTAGTTTACTTGTTTTGGTATCTGTTTCCCCCCTTCTAGATTGTGTGCCCGTTGCAGACAAGGAATATCTCTATTTGTTGCTGAATTGTACTTCCCAAGCACTTAATACAGTGCTCTGCACACAGTAAGTGAATAATAAGTAAGATTAAATGAACGAATGCATGAATGCCAGTACTGAACTCACTCTGGAGTGAAGCAAATTTGGTTGGACACAGTCCCTGTCCCATGTGGGAACTTGCAGTCTCAATCCCCATGTTAAAAGATGAGAGAACTGAGGCCCAGAGAAGTGAGGTAACTGGCAGAAGGTCACACAGCAGATGAGTGGAGGAGCAGGATTAGAACTTACAAACCTTCTGACCATCTAACTTCCAGGCTTGGGTTCTAGCCACTATGCCATGCTGCTTTCCTTCTGAAGAAGGGGGGAACTGTGCTCTTTGGCCGAATTGAAGGAGTAGGAACTTGGTAAGAGGTAGAGTGTGAAGCAAGAGTAGAGGTTGGAAAATTAATGGAGTTTATGATCCAAAGCTTACGTGAAGATATACTAAAGGTTGCAGAAATAGACAGGGAGAGGAGAAAACGTTCAGCTCCATTGCCTTGGTTTTACCCCTGTAGTCTTAGTGAGACCTGCCTCTGGAGTGCACCCTGAGTCCTAATTGTTCAATCACGCTTTAGGCAACATCACTTAACTCGTCCTAGATTACTAGTTTCTGCCACCATCAATCAATCATAGTGATTAAATATCTATTGTAAATTTCAGGTGCTTGTTTGGGGGAGGCAACAGGATTGGAAACTCAGTCCAGTGAGGGGTGGTCTGCATAGACTAAGCACTCAGTAAATACCAGTGATTGATCGATTGAATTTTTTGTAATAATAATAATAAGATTAACAGTAATAATAAAAAGAATTGTGATATTTGCTAAGCACTTACTATGAACCAGGCACTGTTCTAAGCGCTGGGGTGCATACAAGAAAATTAAGTTGAACCCTGTCCCTGTCCTACAAGGGGCTCAGAGTCTTAGCACCAATTTTACAGAGGAGGTAAGTGACTTGCTCAAGGTCCCACAGTAGACAAGTGGCAGAGTCGGGATAAGAACGCATGACCTTCTGACTCTCAGGTCTGTGCTTTATCTTACTATACCATGTGGCTTCTCATAAGGCCTAGTATGGGTAAGGTGGGAGCTGCCTGCCACACCAATCTCCTCCTCCCAGTTTTCTTCCCTCTCGCTGAGAAGAGTGATGAGGGTGAGACACACAGAGAAGGAAGGGGCTGGTAGGGGTTGGGACCCAGGGTTATCTGGGCCACGAGTGACCCCAGAGGGTGAGAGGTCCGGATTCGCACTAGAGACCCAAGCTTAGCTCTTGGCAGAGCTGGGCTGTGGGTGGAAGCTGGGATGTACCTGCAGCTATAGGCTGTCATGTTTCTCTTTAGAATAACAAATCTAGAACGGTCTAATCTCTTTTTATGCTTAAAGATGAAATGAACATCATTTGGTGGTCCTTTTATAAAGGGGAGTGACATTTATCTCTGGTTTCTTTGTATATTAGCTGCCTCTTTAGGCAACGTGATGCATTAAGGTCTCTGTCTTTCTCAAATTAGATGGCTGCATACCTGACTCACAACTAATTCTCTTCCTCTCTTCAAAGCCCTACTTAGAGCTCACCTCCTCCGAGAGGCCTTCCCAGACTGAGCTTCCCCTTTTCCCTCTGCTCCCTCTGCTGCCCCTCTACCCTCCCTTCACCTCCCCTCATCCAGGCTCCCTTTTCCCCCCTTTCCCCCTGCTCCTCCCCCCTACCTTCCCCTCTGCTCAGCACTGTGCTCGTCCGCTCAATTGTATATATTTTTTATTACCCTATTTATTTTGTTAATGAGATGTACATCACCTTGATTCTTTTTATTGCTATTGTTTTAATGAGATGTCCATCCCCTTGATTCTATTTATTGCTCTTGTTGTCTGTCTGCCTTCCCCGATTAGACTGTAAGCCCGTCAATGGGCAGGGGCTGTCTCTATCTGTGCCGATTTGTACATTCCAAGCGCTTAGAAACAGTGCTCTGCAACATAGTAAGCGCTCAATAAATACTATTGAATAAATGAAATGTTACTCCATGGGCATCTCCGATGGTCATTAGCAGCAGGTAATTGTGGGAAGAGATCTGGGCTCATCTTGTCCCTGATTGGTGGGCAGCAGGGAGGGGAGTTTGGGCATTTCCAAAGTTGTCTTTGACCATGCATTAGAGCTGATTAATGTTTAGGGATTCACACATTAACACGCGCGCGCACACACACACACGCACACAAACACACTCAGACACTCTGATAATGCCCTCAGGGAGGGGAGAGGTGAGAAAAGCAGCTGATAAATGTTGCCTTAGGCTTGACCTGCCTAGGTCTGACTGCCTGTAAACTGCCCTCCCAGCCAGCGTGAGCGATGAAACAGGTGAGTGGGACAAAGCCTTCTCCATCAGCATGATTTCTGGGTTTCCTTAGGAATTCTGGCAGCTTTGGACTGGGGCTCTGGTATGGGTCAGGGCTGGTCACCTCTGAAAAGCCTTCTCCCAGGGCTCCCCACTTCCCAATCCCAGAACCTTTACAGCAGAGTTCTCTCCATATTAGACTGGATCCCCTTCTGTCTCAGAAAAGAATTAGTTTTACTCTTATTAATAATAATAAGGATAATAATGATAGTATTTGTTGAGCATTTACAATGTGCCTAGTGCTGTTCTAAGCAATGGGGTAGATACAAGGTGTCAGAAGCAGTGTGCTGCCACCCTGACTGTCCTGTGAGTTAAGAATGGCTCCCAGATAGTTCCTAGCTGGTGGTGGGCACAGAGAGCTTGGGCACAAAGAGATGCCCACAGAGCACACAATTCCCTGTGCCACCACAATTCCCCCTCTTTCCTTCTGCAACATCATTCATTCACTGAATAATATTCATTGAGCACTTACTGTGTGCAGAACACTGTACTAAGCGCTTAGCCGGGCTGCAGTGACCATGACCTGGGAGAAGCTAGTCCCTGTCCCCTCTTGGCCACACTTCAAGTTGGTCATAACAGCAGTTCCACAATCCCAGAGGAGCAGAATGAGTACTATGGACAGGGACAACGAACTTCAGAGATCCCATTCTCCACATCTGCAGCCCAGAAGTTTGAAGAAACAAGAACCATAGCCTTCTCTCTTCCTATCCACCTCCTCCCCAAATGTCCTCTGCAGTCTCCCACTCTCTCTCTTCATCTGCCCCATCCCCGTTTCCTTCCTTTCAGGTCCATTGCCTCCCTTACTCTCCCTCTCCTCCTTTCCCCTTCCCAGGTGTCTGCAGGAGGCCATTTCTGCTTTGAAAAGTAAATTCAGGAGGATGGATGCTATAGAAATCTCCTTTGGAACCATAATGCTGTTACAGATCGGCATCGGAGTCTTAATGAATGCCTTCCTCCTCCTTTTTTATTCCCGTCTGGTCTCTGCTAGCCACAAACGTAGCTATTCTGACCTGATCCTTGCTCACATGGCCTTGGCTAATTCCCTGACCCTTCTCAGCAGGGGAATCCCAAACACCCTATATATTTGGGGGCTGATAAATTTCCTGGATGACATGGGGTGTAAAACCCTGATTTACCTGTACCGAGTTTCCCGTGGCCTTTCCATTTGTACCACCTGCCTCTTGAGCACTTTCCAGGCTGTCACCATCAGTCCCTCCACCTCCTGGTGGGCAGGAGTTAAAACCAAATTACCCCAATGTGTCATCCTCTCCTGCCTCCTCTCCTGGGTCATGAATCTGCTGATCGACTTTTATATACTGAAGTACGTAACAGGCCCACGGAACAGCAGAAGTGTTCAAATAGTTATGGACCTCAAGTACTGCATCAAAGTCAGTGCCGAACCGGAAACCAAACTGGCCACTGCTGTGGTACTTCCATCCCAGGATCTGTTCTTTGTGGGGCTCATGAGCGCGGCCAGTGGCTACATGGTATTCAATAATAATAATAATAATAATAATGTTGGTATTTGTTAAGCGCTTACTATGGGCCGAGCCCTATTCTAAGCGCTGGGGTAGACATTGGGGAATCAGGTTGTCCCACGTGGGGCTCACAGTCTTAATCCCCATTTTACAGATGAGGTCACTGAGGCACTGAGAAGTTAAGTGACTTGCCCACAGTCACACAGCTGACAAGTGGCCGAGCGGGGATTCGAACCCATGATCTCTGACTCCAAATCCCGTGCTCTTTCCACTGAGCCACGCTGCTTCTCGTGTATTCGTCCTTCACAGACATCACCGGCAGGTCCGGCACCTCCATGGGCCCGGCTCCTCCTTGAGGGTGATGCCTGAAGTCGAAGCGGCCAAAAGAGTCGTTGCTCTCGTCACCCTCTAAGTCCTCCTCTATGGGCGGCAAGCTGTCATGCTGAGTGTTATTATCAACATGAAAGAGAGGTCTCCTCTGCTGGTGAGAGTCCACCTACTTTTGTCATTTTCCTTCTCAGTTGTCAGTCCGTTCCTCATGATCCACAGTGACAGGAGGGTGAGTGTGTTCTGGAAAAGGGAATTCCCTGTGTCAAACACAGATCCATCATAAGCCTCCCACTTGGTCCCACTGAGATGGACTTTACTAGATTCCTGATTTGGAAAACCCCATAATGATGAAGGGGTAGTTAGAGAAGCAGTGTGGCCAGTGGAGAGAGTATGGGTGGGGAAGTCAGAAGGACCTGGGTTCTAATCCCAGCTCTGCCACTTGTCTGCCTTGTGACCCTGGGCCAATCACTTCATTTCTCTGTGCCTCAGTTACCTCATATGTAAAATGGGGATTAAAACTGGGAACTTTATATGGGAGAGGAACTGTGTCCAAACTGATTAGCTGTGTCTACCCCGGCACTTAGAACAGTGCTTTACATAGTAAGCACTTAATGAATACTATAATTACTATTATTATTATTATTATTATCATTACCAGTCTACAGTTAGAAACCATTTCAAGAATAGGTAGAGACAACAGCAATGGAGGGTGGTATAGCTTTCGTCTAACAGGAGAAATCTGCCTTTCACTACCTCCTTCTCATCACCAATTTGGAATGGCCAGTTGTGGGGAAACCATGCCAAGGTGGGAATTGAGGTTCCTGAGCATGCTGCCCCTATTCTGACTTTCCAGAAGGGCTTCCCTGCCCTTACATTCCTCCTTCCTTGAGCCCAGCCTAGGTGGACGCCACCAGGCCCTAGCTGTAATCTCGATCTCATCATCTTTAGTCACTCTAAAATCTCTTCCCTCACTAACTGTGAAATTCCTGTATCTACCCACAACCTCCTCTCCCACATACTCATTCCCTACAGTTTTCTTCTGAACTTTCACATACAATCTTTTGACCACGTACATTTTATAAAGTCAATGTGCCCCGTTTGATGCATTGAAATGCCTTCTCGTGACACATAAATTGGTGCCTTCAACACCGCCTTCTCCACTGAACTCAAGTCTCTCTCCTCCCTTCCCTCTGACGATCCTTTACCACCAAAACACAATGCTGGATTGCTTTTACAGTACCTTTACTTTGCTCCTCGGCATGAGCTGTGGGGTGCTGCTGGCTGAAATCCAGGTATTAGTTCGACTTGGTCCTTCTAAATCATCATCCTCACCCATTTTAACACTGCCCTCTCATCCATGGGACAACAATGTTTCTCCATCTTTATTGACTCCATGACCATTACTCATGCCAACTATATCAGACGTTTGATTTCCTCCTCAAAACCACTATCCCAACCCTTTCTCTTGCCACCTATTTTCTTGATGAAATTGATTTCACCAGGGGTGATCCCACTAAAGTCTCCTCTGCTCCTCTCCAGCCCCTCCCTCCTCCTGCTCCTTCTTCAACTCTCACCTTTCCCAGCAGAATCCCAAGAGATCTCCTGTCTCCTTTCAAAATTTATTACCTCCACCTATGCCTCTGACCCCATTCCATCGCATCTTTTTAAAACACCCCTCTCTCTTTCCCTCCCTCACAGCCATCTTCAACTGATCTCTTTCCAATGACTTCTTCCTCACTGCATTCAAATACGTGCATGTATCCTGTATCCTAAAAAATATCCTCACTTTACCCCATGCTACCCTTCAGCTACTGTTCCATTTCCTTCTGACTATTCCTCTTCTAACCCCTTGAGCAAGTTGCCTATCCTTGCTGCCTCGGTTTTCCCTCCTCCAATTCTTCCCTTGACCCTCTCCATTCTGGTTCCCCCACCCAATTTATTCCGCTAAAACTGCTCTCTTCAAGGTAACCAATAACCCTCTCCTTCACAAATCCAATGGTGTGTATTCCGTCCTAATCCACCTCCAACGCTCAGCTGCCTTCGACTCTGAGGACCATCCCCTTCTCCTGGTAGTCTGTCACATATTCATCCTTGGTTTCACTGAAATTATCCTCTCCTGGTTCTACTCCTATTTCTCAGAGCTATTTCACTTTCACTGGCTCCTCCTCTGCTGCCCACAATCGAACTGTGGAAGTCCCTCAAGGTTCAGTTCTAGGCCTCCTTCTATTCTCCATCTATAACCACTCTCTTGGAGAACTCATTCCACTTCAACTACCATCTCCATGAGGATATTTGCCAGATCTACCTCTCCAGGCCTAATCTCTTTTCATCTCTGCAGCCTTGCATTTCCTCCTACTTTCGGGACATCTCTACTCTGATGTCCCACCGATACCCAAAACTTAAGATTTCCAAATTGTAAACTCATCTTCCCACAAACCCTATATTCTCCCTGCTTTTCCCATCACTAGAGACAATATATTATTCTCCCTGTCTCATAAACCAGTAACCTAGGTATTCCCCTCACCTCAACTTTTTCATTCAACCCATACATGCAATCTGTCACCAAATCCTATCAGTTTTACCTTCACGACATCACTAAAATCAGCCCTATCTCTTCCATCCAAAGTGCTACTCGACATCCAACCTCTTGTCTTATCTTTTATTATGTTATTATCATTTTTATTATTATCCAGGCATGACTACTGCATCAGCCTCTTTGCTGACCTCCTTGTCTCATGTTTTTTCCCACTCTGGTCCATATTTCACTCTGCTGCCCAGTTCAATTTTCTAAAAAAATATTCAGTCTACATCTCCCCACTCCTCAAGAACCTTCAGGGACTGTCCATTTACTGCTGCACCCAACAAAAACACCTTGCCACTGGATTTAAAGCTCTCCATCAGCTTTCCCCCTCCTACCTTACCTCACTGATTTCCTTTTTCAATGAAGCCCACACACTTCGCTGCTCTAATATCAGTCTACTCACTATATCTCAGCCTTGTCACCAACCCCTGCCAACTTCCTCCCTCTCTCCTGGAAGTTTTTCACTTTTCATACGTGACAGACCAACCCTTTCCCCACGTTCAAAGTCTTTTAAAAATCACAGAAGCCTTCCCTGACTACATCCTCATTTGGCCTACTCACACTCTCCCTTCTTTATCATCCTTGCACCTGGATCTATGCCCTTTAAGCACTGGATATTCACCCCACCCTCAGCACCACAACAGATGTGTACATATCCATAATTTATTTTGATATCTCTCTCTCCCTCCAGCCCTCCAGATAGTTTACTCCTTGTAGACAGGGATAATGTCTACCAACTCTGTGGTATTACTCTCTCTTAAGTGCTTATTACAGAACTTTTCACATAGTAATTGCAGAATAAATACCACTGCTTGCTTGCTTGCTTGACTGACTGATTAGTCACTCCTCCCTCCTAGTAACACCATTCATTCATTCAATAGTATTTATTGAGCGCTTGCTATGGGCAGAGCATTGTACTAAGCGCTTGGAATGTATAAATCTGTAACAGATAGAGACAGTCTCTGCCCTTTGACGGGCTTACAGTCTAATCGGGCGAGACAGACAGACAAGAACAATGACAATAAACAGAATCAAGGGAAAGAACATCTCATTAAAACAATAGCAAATAAATAGAATGAGGGTGATGTACATCTCGTTAACAAAATAAATAGGGTAATGAAGATATATACAGTTGAGCGGACGAGTACAGTGCTGAGGGGATGGGAAGGGAGAGGGGGAGGAGCAGAGGGAAATGGGGGAGAAGAAGCTTTATTTGCGGAGAGGTGAAGGGGGGATAGAGGGAGCAGAGGGAAAAGGGGTGCTCAGTCTGGGAAGGCCTCTTGGAGGAGGTGAGCTTTAAGTAGGGTTTTGAAGAGGGGAAGAGAATTAGTTTGGCGGAGGTGAGGAGGGAAGGTATGCCAGGGCCGCGGGAGGTCGTGGCCCAGGGGTCGTCGGCGGGATAGGCGAGAACGGGGGACGGTGAGGAGGTGGGCGGCAGAGGAGCGGAGCGTGCTGGATGGGCGGTGGAAAGAGAGAAGGGAGGAGAGGTAGGAAGGGGCAAGGTGATGGAGAGCCTTGAAGCTTAGAGAGAGAAGTTTTTGTTTTGTGTGGAGGTTGATAGGCAACCAGTGGAGGTTTTTAAGAAGAGGAGTGACATGCCCAGAGCGTTTCTGCAGGAAGATGAGACGGGCAGCGGAGTGAAGAATAGACTGGAGCGGAGCGAGAGAGGAGGAAGGGAAATCAGAGAGAAGGCTGACACAGTAGTCTAGCCGGGATATTACGAGAGCCTGTAGCAGTAGGGTAGCCGTTTGGGTGGAGAGGAGAGGGCGGATCTTGGCGCTATTATAAAGGTGAGACCGGCAGGTTTTGGTAACGGATCGGATGTGTGGGGTGAACGAGAGTGCCGAGTCAAAGATGACACCGAGGTTGCGGGCCTGAGAGACAGGAAGGATGGTCGTACCATCCACAGTGATAGGGAAGTCAGGGAGAGGACCGGGCTTGGGAGCGTAGATGAGGAGCTCAGTTTTGGTCATGTTGAGTTTTAGGTGGTGGGCAGACATCCAGGTAGAGACGTCCTGGAGGCAGGAGGAGATACGAACCTGAAGGGAGGGGGAGAGGACAGGGGTAGAGGTGTAGATCGGTGTGTCATCTGCATAGAGATGATAGTTGAAGTCGTGAGAGTGGATGAGTTCACCGAGGAAGTGAGTGTAAGTGGAGAACAGAAGAGGGCCAAGAACTGACCCTTGTGGAACTCCAACAATTAGAGGATGGGAGGGGGAGGAGGAGCCTGTGAAGGAGACCGAGAATGACCGGCCAGAGAGATAAGAGAAGAACTGGGAGAGGATGGAGTCCGTGAAGCCAAGGTGAGATAAGGTGTGGAGGAGGAGGGGATGGTCGACAGTGTCAAAGGCAGCCGAGAGGTCAAGGAGGATTAGAATAGAGTAGGAGCCATTGGACTTGGCAAGAAGGAGGTCATGGGTGACCATAGAGAGAGCAGTCTCAGTAGAGTGGAGGGGATGGAAGCCAGATTGGAGGGGGTCCAGGAGAGAATGGGAGTTAAGGACTTCTAAGCAGCGACTGTAGACCACTCGTTTTAGGATCTTGGAAAGGAAGGGTAGTAGGGAGATAGGGCGATAACTGGAAGGGGAAGTGGGGTCGAGAGAATGTTGTTTTAGGATGGGGGAGACATGGGCATATTGGAAGGCAGAGTGGAAGAGGCCATTGGAGAGTGAGCTGTTAAAGATAGAAGTTAAGGAGGGGAGGAGGGCAGGGGCGATGGTTTTTATAAAGTGAGCGGGAATGGGGCCGAGGAGCAGGGGGAGGGGGTGGCACTTGCGAGGAGGGAGGAGATCTCCTCTGAGGATACTGCAGGGAAACATGGGAAAGTAGGGGAGAGGGTTGCGGGGGGAAGGCAAGAGGGGGAGGGGTGACTTTGGGGAGCTCAGATCTGATTGTGTTAATTTTTGTGATGAAGTAGGTGGCCAGATCATTGGGGGTGAGGGATCGGGGAGGTGGAGGAACGGGGGCCTAAGGAGAGAGTTAAAGGTCCGGAACAATTGGCGGGGGTGACGACCATGGGTGTCGATGAGCGAGGAGAAGAAGTTTTGCCTGGCAGAGGAGAGGGCAGAGATAAGGCAGGAAAGGATAAATTGGAAATGTACGAGGTCGGCTTGGTGCTTGGACCTTCACCAGCAGCGCTCCGCAGCTCGAGCATAGGAGCGTAGGAGGCGGACAGAGGAGGTGAGCCAGGGCTGTGGGTTAGTGGAGCGAGAGCGGCGGATGGAAAGGGGGGCGAGAGAGTTGAGATGAGTAGAGAGGGTGGAGTTGAGAGCGGTGACCTGATAGTCGAGAGTGGGAAGAGAGGACGGGGGGCAAGGTGGGAAGAGATGCTTTTGGAGAGATGAATGGGATCAAGAGAGCAGAGGTCTCTGTGGGGGAGTAGCAAAAATTTGCAGGGGGAGGGAGTGTGAGAGATGAGACAGGTGAGAAGGTTATGGTCAGAGAGAGGGATTTCAGAGTTGGTGAGGGAGGAGGTAGTGCAGCGGTAGGAGATGACGAGATAGAGGGTGTGACCAATGTGGGGAGTGGGCGAGGTATGGTGGAGCAGGAGGTCAGCAGAGTCGAGGAGGGATAGCAGGCGAGCGGCAGAGGAGTCACCGGGTACATCCATGTGGATGTTGAAGTCTCCGAGGATCAGAGTGGGCAGAGAGAAGGAGAGAGGAAGGTGAGAAATGGGTCTAGGTGGTTGAAGAAGTCGGAGGTGGGAACAGGAGGGCGGTAGACGACAGCTACACGTTTCTGGAGGGGGTGGTAGAGGCGAATGATATGGGCTTCGAAGGAGAGGAAGGAGAGGGAAGGGGGAGGAGGGATAGTGCAGAAGCGGCATCGGGGTGACAGGAGGAAGCCGACGTCTTCTCCCTTTCCGGTGAGTCTGGGGGAGTGGGAGAAGGAGAGGCCACCGCTGGAGAGAGCAGCTACGGAGATGGTATCTTCAGGAGTGAGCCAGGTTTCCGTAAGGGGGAGGAGGAGGAGAGAACGGGAAAGGAAAAGGTCATGGATGAAAGGTAGTTTACCTGTAATCGAGCGGGGGTTGCAGAGAGCAAACCTGAAAGTAGCTGTGGGTGCAAGGGGGGGGAAGGGGGGAGTGCGGGGAGCGGGGAGGGTTTGGATGGGAACGAGGTGGCAGGGCCCTGGACGGGGAGAAGGGGAGGAGGGGTGGCGGTGGGACAGGAGGACAGGGATGGGGTGTGGGTGGGGAAGAGGGAAGGGTGGAAGGTGTGAGGAGGGGGTTTGGTGGAGGGGGAGAGTAGGGTGAGGGGGAAGAGGGGTGGCACTAGTAAAGTGGGGTTCTAGGGCGGGGGAGATAAGGGGAGGAGGAGGCATAGGAGAGAGCGGGAAAGAGCTGGGCAAGAGAGGGGAAGGGGAAGGAGAGGATTGGGAGGGGCAGATGGGAGGAGGTGGGGTGGAAGGACATGGTGAGGCAGAGGGGTAGGTGGCAGCACTGATAACAATAAACGATAACATGCGAAATTGGTAATATAGTAACATGATACAGCATGATACAATAAAATAGTGTTAATAAGCGGGCGATGACCAGGGTCGGGGGTCGACTTGACTAAGGGTCGACCTGATCAAAATCAAAGTCAAAAGGCCAGCGGCAAGGAGAGTCCCGGGTCTCATGTCCAAATGTTTCTGAGGGGGCGGCGGGAGTCCTGAGGATGTCCGGGGTGGGTTGCGGGCGTAAGGGGCGGCTAAGGTAAGGTAACACGGTGAGAACAAGGACATCGTCGCCCGGCGGGGGAGGTCAATCTCCTCACGGGGAAAGAGGGAGTGAAGGCTTCCCAAAATGGCCGCTTCAGGCGGAGTGGCGCGGGGGGCGGTTGGGGAGCACAATGTCCCCGGGCCCAAGCAGGGGAGCAGAATGGGAGCTGGTGGCTGGGGTTCTGTGGGGGCGGGGGGGGTGGATCCTTAGTGTCGGAGTCCTTGAGCGGGTGTGCAGAGGTCCAGAGGTCCGGGTTGTGAGAGGTTCAGCCGGGCGTGGGGCCGGGCGGTCCGAGGCTCAACTCCCGGGAGACGCGGTGGCGGCGCGGATGAGTCGGCGATCGGCAGGCGAAGAGCTTGTCGCGAATAGGGGCCGGGCGGGGCAAGGCTCCGCTGCAAGGGAGATGAGCTCCCGAATCCATGTGGTGGCCGATTCAGCTGGGAATAAGGGGACCGGTGGTCCAAAACTCACCCCCAGGGGAGCAGAGATCCCAAGCCCACGTGGTAATGGCTCCAAGGAACACCAAGCGTCCTTGATTTCCCTGGAATAGTTCTTTCCTGGTTCTCCTATCTCTTTCCCCTAGCTTATTCTCAGTGTCAGTCATTGACTCTCTTTTTACCTCTTATCCCATAATCACGAGTATCCCACAAAATCAGTCGTCTGGGTTTCCTACTTTTCTACTTTACACTTGATCTTAGTGGCCCTCCATTCACGTGATCGCTTCTACCACCTCTATGAAGAGGACTCCCTCATGCATATCACAAGCTCTGGTCCCGCTCCTACTATGGAAGTTATAGCACGCTGTGGTCTGTGGCCTGAAGGTGCTGACCTCAGGACTGGTGCACCTATGGCCATGAGTGACCCTGGGGGTGAGAGTGTCAGACAGACACTACAGACACGGACTTGGCTCCTGGCAGAGCTGGACAGTGGGTGGAAGCTGGGATGTATACAGGGCTGCACGATATGGTACAGATGCTGCCACGTTTCCCCAAGGGCAACTTTGATGGTCAATTAGCAGTAGGTAATTTCAGGGAGAGATCTAGGCTCATCTTATCCCAGATTGGTGGATAACAGGGAAGGGAGTCTGGACATTTCTAGAGATGTCCCAGTCTGAGAGTCAGAGTGGATTAGTGCTCAGCGATTCACTCATTCACCACCCCCACTCCCCACCATCACACACACATACACAAACTATTCACTCTCTGAGAGAGGAAGGAGATGAGGAAAGCGGCTGGTAAATACTGTCTCATCTTTGTCCTGCCAGAGTCTGACTGCCCGTGAATTGCCCTTCCAGACAACGTGAGTGACAGAGATGGGTGAATATGATAAAGCCATCAATCTGAAAGTCCGTTTTCAGGGTCGCTGTCCAAATGGGGAAGATTCGCTGAGAGAAGGGCTTTTTTGTGTGTGAGTTGGGCTCGATGAAAGAAGGGGGATTGTTGGACAATGGGAAATGACAGTGAAACAGCGTGGTTAAGCCTCTGGCCCAGGAGAGGTGAAGAGGGACCTGGGACCAGATGGAAAGATTTATGTTGGAGACCCTCCTGGTTCTCCCTATTGCACCAGAATCTCTAACTCGTTGCCTCAACACTAGTACAGCCATGTTTGTGAGAATGGGCTGGCTAAACTGTTTTGGATCCCCAATCACCACCACACTCAGGCCACACTCCTAGCAGTCTCTCTCTCCATCCTGAGCTCATCCCATCTCAGTCTAATGAACAATAATTGTGGCTCCCTTGATTTTGGGAATGGTATCATATAGTAATAATAATAATACTTGTTAAGTGCTTACTATTTGTCAAGCACTTTTCTACTTGCTGGGGTAGATACAAGGTAATCTGGTTGGACACAGTCCCTGTTCCACATGGGGCTCAGAGTCTTAATCCTTATTTTACAGATGAGGTAACTGAGATGCAGAAATGCTAAATGACTTACCCAAGGTCACACAGTACACAACTGGCAGAGCCTGGATTCGAAACCATGTCCTTCTGACTCCCAGGGCCAGGCTCTAACCGCTAGTCCATGCTGTTAGGACAGATCTCTGATCACCAGCAAAATCTGGTCTTCACAGAGAAACCTCCTTAGAGAGAACATCTCTGTCCCAGTCTCCAGGAAGTGGACCCTCAGACTCTGGATCCTCGTAGCCAAGGAAGCAGACTGTAAATCCATTCCTTTCTCCATCATAGCCTCCCATATGGTCCTTTTGCTGACTGAGCTGTTGAGCCACTGGATGAGAGTTGATGGGGACAGGGGTAGGGGCGGAGGCCAAGAGGCTTTGGTAGTCACTGTTGAATGGTGTAGAGGGTAGACCATGCTGTTCGGATGGGCCTGTGGGAAACTGCTTTCCGAACTCACGGCTGAAGGATCAGAGTGTAAATGTCCCCTAACTGAACTGAAGCCTACATGGTTATTTTGACTGAAAATAAAACATCCTTTTCCCTGAAAATCTACATTGGCCACATCCAAGGTGCGGCCTGAGAGTCCACCCAAATTAGATTTGGGGAAGTCCCTGTAATTCTATCCCCAGACCCTGCTCTTTGCAACATCAGTAATGTGAACCAATCAAGGGATTTACTGGAGGATGCAGTGATTGTCCAGTGATGTCTCCAAGAGTACCTCTTATAGTCAGAGTAACTGTCCTATGCCAAGCACTGTAATAATGTTGGTATTTTGTTAAGCGCTTACTATGTGCCGAGCAGTGTTCTAAGTGCTGGGGTAGACACAGGGGAATCAGGATGTCCCACGTGGGGCTCACAGTCTTAATCCCCATTTTACAGATGAGGTAACTGAGGCACAGAGAAGTTAAGTGACTTTCCCACAGTCACACAGCTGACAAGTGGCAGAGCTGGGATTCAAACTCATGACCTCTGACTCCAAAGCCCGTGCTCTTTCCACTGAGCCATGCTGCTTCTCTAGTAAGCCACAGTATAGAAATAAAGTAATCATATTGGACACAGTCCAATATGGGACTCAGTCTAAGTAGAAGCAAGGACTGGTGTTTAATCCTCATTTTACAAATGAGGAAACTGAAGCATGGATAATTTTAGTGACTAGCCCAAGGTCACACACATGGGAAGTGATAGAGCCAGGATAATAATGATAATTATAATGTTGGTGTTTGTTAAGTGCTTACTATGTGCTGAGCACTGTTCTAAGTGCAGGAGTAGATACAGGGTAATCAGGTTGTACCACATGAGGCTCACAGTCTTAGTTCCCCATTTCACAGATGACGTAACTGAGGCATCGAGAAGTTAAGTGACTTGCCCAAAGTCACACAGCTGACAGGTGATGGAGCCGCGATTAGAGCCCATGACCCCTGACTCCAAAGCCCATGCTCTTTCCACTGAGCCACACTGCTTCTCTGGGATTAGTACCCAGGTTTCTTTACTCTGGGGCAGAATCAATAAAAATAATAGGACTTTGAATTTTTCATTCTTTATTTTTCCTAGGCAATTATGTACATTATGTACTAATGAAAGTGTCTTTTTTCCTTCTCTCTCTGCCTCTCTCTTTGCCTGCTCTTTCCCTCTTTTGCTTTCTGACTCTCTCTCCCTTCTTTTATTTTTTACCCCTCCTTCTTACTCTCTTTCCTGCTTTTCTCTCTCCATTTCTCTTTACCTTGCTCTCCCTTTCTCCTAGTATCTTTCTCACCTGTCTTTCCACCCAAAGCCTGTCCTCCCTCAGACTTTCCTATTACCATCCTCCCTAACTCTCAACTCGGTAACCTTGGCATTAACAGCAACTCATCTTTCTCAGTCAACCCACTTAATGTGCCATCAAGTCCTGTCACTTCTTCTTTCATACCAACTCTAGAATCCACACTTTCCCCTCCACCTAAACTGCTACCGCACTGATCCAAGCACTTAATATATCCTGCCTTTTTTACTGCACTGGACTCCTCGCTGACTTCTCTGTTTCCTGTCTTTCCCCTCCCTAGTTTATTCTTCACTTTGCTGTTCAGTTCATTTTCCTAAAGACCGCTTCAGCCCAATCTCCCCACTCCTCAAAAACCTCCAAAGCTTGTCCATCCACCTCTGCATAACACAGAAACTCCTTACCATCGGTTTTAAGGGTCACAATCATCTCTCTGCCCCATCCTAGGTTACAGTGTTGATCTTCTGTCACAGCCAAACGCATACATTTCACTCATGTAACACAGACCTATTCTCTGTACTTCAATCTCATCAGTTGCAGCTCTGACCCCTTGCCCACCTGGAACTCCTTCCCCGTTCTCATCCAACGTACTACAACTCCTCCCTACCTTAGGAGCCATCTGAAAATCACATCTCCACTGAGAGGTCTTACCCAACGAGGACTTCATTTCTTCTACTTGCCCTATCTTCTGCCTCTCCTAAGTGCTTTACAACTGCTCATAAGCACTTAAGCACTTGATATTCACCCTGCCTTCAGCCTTACTGTACTGGTGTTCATATATTATACCCTACCATTTCCCGTGTTACTTATTTCAATGTCTTTTCCCTGTTTTAAACTGCAAACTTCTTGGGTGCAAGGATCATGTGTACCAACTCAGTTGTATTGTACTCTAAGTATAGTATTCTTTGCAAAACAATCCCTCAATGAATACCATTGTTTGATTCATTGACTTCCCTCTCTCATTTTCCATTCCTCTCTCCCTTTTTCTCTTTTCTCTCTCATTCTGTCTCCAGCTTATTCTCCCGTCCTCTCTCTCTCTTTCTATTGCGTTTTTCCCTCTTTCATACTCTCCTCTCTTTCTCTATGCCTCAACTTTTCTCATTTTCCTATCTTCTCCTTCTTTCTCTCTTTCTTTCTCCATTTCTTTCTTTCTCTTTTCACCATTTTTCTCTTTCTAAAGGAGGCAGAGTGGCCTAGTTGAAAGACAATGGGATTGGGTGTCAGAGGACCTAGGTTTTAATCCTGATTCTGCTATGGCCCTTCTGGGTGACTTTGGGAAAGTCACTTAATTATACTAATAATAATAATGATGGTGTTTGCTAAGCCCTTACTATGTGCCAAGCACTGTTCTAAGTACTGGAAAAGATACAAGGTTACCAAGTTGTCTCGCTTGGGGCACACAGTCTTAATCCCCATTTTACAGATGAAGTAACTGAACCACAGAGAAGTTAACTGATTTGCCCAAGTCACACAGCTGACAAGTGGCAGAGTTCGATTAGAATCCATGACCTCTGACTCCCAAGCCCATGCTCTTTCTACTAAGCCATGCTGCTATTCTGTACCTCAGTTCCCTCATCAATGAAATGGGGAAAAATACAGAGTATGGGCCTGGGAGTCAGAAGGATCTGGGTTCTAATCCCAGTACCACTATTTGTATGCTGTGTGACCTTGGACAAGTCACTTCACTTTTCCGTGCCTCTGTTACCTAAACTGTAAAATGGGGCTTAGGACTGTGAGCCCATGTGGGACAGGGACTGCGTGCAACTCAATTTGCTTATATCCAACCTAGTGCTTAGTACAACTTTGGGCACATAGTAAGCACTTAGCAAATACCACAGTTATTATTTGTAATTATTCTTTTCCCTCCTTCTTAGACTATAATCCCCATGTAGAACCTGATTATCTTGTATCTAACCCAGTGCTTAGTACAGTGCTTGGTGCAGAATAAGCACTTAACAAATACCGCAGTTATAATTATTTCTCTCTCTGTCTCTTTCTTTCTCTCTCTTTCTCTCTGCCTCTCCTCCCTCTTTCTTTCTCACTCTTTTCCTCCTGCTCTTGCTCCTGTTCTCTTTCCCTCCATCATTTTCCATCCCTCTCTCACTGTTTTTCTTTCGGCCCTCTCACTTTCTCTCCCTCTATTTCTATCATAACTGTTTTCCCTCCCTCCCTCTCTCTCCATCCCTTTCTCTGTTTTTTCTCTCTCCCTCTCCTTCCCACTCTCTTGTGCCTTACAGGAGGCTTCCCCTGCTTCTGACTCCATATGAATGGACATGAGTGACACCACCTTAGAGACAGTGACTCCAAGTCTCTATGTCTTCCTCTAAGGGCGACAGTCCATTGTGTTCAGTATTTTACTCAACATGAAAGAAAAGTCTCCTCTGCTGGTGAATATCCACGCGGTGATGTCATTTGACTTTTCAGTCACCTGTCTCTTCCTGGTGTTTCACAGTGACAGGAGGATGAGAACATTCTGGAAAAAGGAATCATCTATTTCCATCATAGATTCTTCATAAAAGTCTCAAGGAAGCTGTCAGTGTTCCCACTACACCCCTAGGAGGCTCAAAGTCAGAGAGGTAGGGTCCTGAAGGCTGAATCTGTCTAAATAGGCCTGCGCTTCACTTAAACAAAGATGCTTGTCTTCATCGACACTGGGTGAGGGAATGGGGGAAGGCGAACAGTGCAACTCCTTCACACGATGAGATAGTTATAACTCAAGGCATCCACTCAACAATCTGAGCAGTTCAGCCGCCAGAAGGGCTGCAGTGCCAACTCTTGTTTCCAAGACCCAGTTCTTTCAATCTGTCCATTCATTAATTAAATTTAGTAATTCATGATCAAACCTTCTGTATCTTTCTTCCTTAATGACCTGGTCATGTACTTTATTGACAAGATTGAATCCTTCAGATGTGATCTCCCTAAAAACTCTGCTCCTCTCCAATTCCTACCTTGTCCTTAGCCCTTTCTACTCTCCCAAAAGTATCTCAAGAAGAAACGCCTCACCTCCTCTCAAAATCTACCCTCTCCACCTGTGCTTCTGACTCTATCCCTTGATATCTAATTAAAACACTCACCTCCTCCCAGTCTACACACTTCTCCTTTAGCACCATTTTCCTCACTTCTTTGATTCCATCTGATACGGTGCCGACCCCTTTCCCAAGTCCTCCCTCTGTCCTGAAACTCTCCCTCCCTATATGCCAGGCCACCACTTTCCCCAGCTTCAAAGCCTTATTAAGGAGAAGCAGCAAAGACTAGTAGAAAGTGCATGGGCCTGGATTCTAATTCCAGCTCCACCGCTTGTGTGACCTTGGGGAAGTCACTTAACTTCTCTGTGCCTCTGTAAAAGGGGGAAAATGGAGATTTAATCCTCATCTCTCCGATTTAGCCTGCAAGAACTATGTAGACTAGGGATTGGGTCCATCCTAATTATCTGATATCTAGCCCAGAACTAAGAAAAGTGCCTGAAACCTGAGAAGTGCTTAACAAATACCATAAAAGAAACTCCAAGAGGCCTTCCCTGACTATTAATAGTATCAATACTAATTATCATTATTATTATTAGGACAATTGTTAAGCACTTACTATGTGCCAATCACTGTTTTAAGTGCTGGGGTAGATACAAGGCAATCAGGTTGCCCCATGTGGGGCTCACAATTTTAATCCCCATTTTACAGATGAGGTAGCTGAGGCATAGAGGAGTGAAGTGGCTTGCCCAAGTTCACACAGCAGACAAGTGACAGAGCCAGGATTAGAACCCACATCCTCTGACTCCCAAGCCCGTGCTCCTTCTGCTAAACCATACTGATTAAGCCCTCCTTCTGCGACTCCCTCTCCATTCTGTGCCATCTATGCACTTTGATCAGTATCCTTTGGACACTTGATATTCACTTCACTCTCAGCCCCACAGCACTTATGTACATATCCATAATTCATTAATTTATATTATTATCTGTATCTGCCCCGATAAATGTGAGCTCACTGTAGGTGGGGAACGTATCTACCAACTCTCTTCTATTGTACTCTCCCAAACACTCAGTACAATGCTCTCTGTATGCAGTAAGCACTCAATAAATATCACTGATTGACTGATTACTTTAGCAGCTACTATGTTCACAGAGCCCCTCTGAGGATGGCACCTGAAGAGTTTCCAGTACGCTTCCAGTCCCAACTACGGGAGGGAGAGTCAAGCAGAGGCCTACCCATTCCATTCCTAGCTTGGGCAGTGGCTAATGAGTGGAAGGCAATCTGCTACAAGTCAAAACTCACCTGTGCTGGGCAGCAGCAGCATGGGAGAGAGTCGAGCGTGTAGACTTTACTGCATGGAAAGAGGCAATGGTAAACCACTTTCATATTTTTACCAAGAAAACTCTATGGATCCATTACCAGAATGATTGCACAAGGAGGTGGGATTCTGGGAGAGATGTGTTCATGACATTGCTATGGGTCGGTATGACTCGACAGCATAGGACAAAACAAGAAATGTGTACAGTGTTGTAGGAAATGGTTGGAAAAATACAAGAGTTAGAAGACCTCATACCTATATTGTAAGACTTTGGAGGGCAGGGTACTCTTTTGTACTCCCCCAGAAACTTAGTACAGTTTCTGGGCACAACTAAATTCTAGATAGACTGTTCTAGATCAGAAAGCCTCCCTGTTCTGCACATAGTGAGCATTCAATGAATGCAATCAATTGATTGATCGATTCCATCCTCCAACAGGCCCCACAACCTATTACCATTCATTCATTCATTCATTCATTCATTCATTCATTCATATTTATTAAGCACTTACTGTGTGCAGAGCACTGTACTAAGCTCTTGGAAAGTACAGTTCAACAATAAAGAGAGACAATCCCTGTTAACCTTAGGTTTACAGTCTAGAAAGGGGAGGCAGACTTTGAAACAAGTAAATGGGCATCCATATAAAAAAAAAATAGAATTATAGGTATATACACAGAAAAACAAGCAAACAGGCATCATAAAAAATAAATAGAATAGTACATATGCTCATATGTACACAAATGTTGTCGGGGGGAGAGGTTTGAGCAAAGGGAGCAAATTGGTGATGCACAATGGAGCGAGAGCTGAGGAAGAGGAGGGCTTAGTCTGGGAAGACCTCTTGGAGGAGATGAATCTTCAGTAGGGCTTTGAAGAGGGGAAGTGTAATTGTTTGGTGAATTTGAGGAGGGAGATTTTCCAGGCCAGAGGTAGGATGTGTGCCAGGAGTTGACGGTGGGACAGGCAAAATGGAGGCCCAGTGAGGAGGTTAGCGGCAGAGTGTGGAGTGTGCAGGCTGCGCTGTAGAAGGAGAGAAGGGAAGTGAAGTGAGAAGGAAAGTGAAGTAAGAAGGAGGTTGTCCTTGGGGATGGAGACCTCTGAAGCCAATAGTGAGAAGTTTTTGTTTGATAAGGAGGTTGATAGGCAACTCCTGGATAGTTTTGAGGATGTGGGTGACATGGCCTGAATGTTTCTGTAGAAAGATAATCGGTGCAGCAGAGTGAAGTATGGACTGATGTGGGGAGAGACAGGAGGTTGGAAGGTCAGAAAGGAGGTTGATGCAGTTATCCAGTTGGGATAGGTTGAATGACTGTACCAATAACTGGGCACTGCACTGGACAGAACTAGTGATTGGTAAAAGGAGATTCATGGTGCCCCAGTGGCCCAGTCTAACTGAGTCAATTCTTTTCAAATTTTCCTTGTGCCTAAATGAAGTCGACTTGATACTCAGCCCACCCATATTCCCATGAAACCTTTATGACTATCCTTAAACACTCGGCCATTTCCTGTTTTGGTAATTTATTTTGAAGTTTGTCTCCCGCATAGACTGTAAACTCGTTGTGGGCAGGGCTCAGGTCCACAGCCTCTATTGTATTGGATATTCTTAAGTGCTTAATATAGTGTTCTTCACATAGTAAGAGCTAAAATAAGTACCATTGGTTGATTGACTGATTGTGTGATCTTGTGGAATCACTAGACACCCTTGGTTTCCCCCAAAATAATAAAAATAATAATAATAATAATAGGTATGTTATTTGTTAAGCACTTATTATGTGCCAAGTACTGTTCTAAGTACTTGGGTAGATACAAGGTAACCAGGTTGTCCCAGATGGGGCTCAGAGCCTTAATCTCCATTTTACAGATGTGGTAACTGAGGTACAAAGAAGGCAAGTGGCTTGCCCCAGGTCATGCAGCAGACAAGTGGCAGATCTGGGATTGGAACCCACCTCCTCTGACTCCCAAGCCCATGCTCTTTCCACTAAGCCCGTGCTCTTTCCTATCTCTCTCCCCATATCTCAGTATTTTTATTATCACATTTATCAAGTGCTTATTAAGTGCTAGGCACTGTTCTAAGCACTGGGGTAGATAAAAGGTAATCCGGTTGAACATGGGTCCATGTCCCACATGAGGCTCACAGTTTTCATCCCATTTTACAGAGGAGGTAACTGAGGCACAGAGAAGGGAAGTGACTTGCCCAAGATCACCCAGCAGACAAATGGAGGAGCTGGGATTAGAATCCAGATCCTCTGTCTCACAGGCCTGTGCTCTATTCATCAGGTCATACTGTTTCCCCTCAGTGTCAACCACGGACTCCCCTTCCACATATCAATCCATAACCAGGGGAGTCCCACAAAGCCAGGGTCCTGGCCCTCCCACCTAATCATTCTAAATGCAACCGGGGATTTTATCTGTTCACTGGATTTCTGCTATCACTTTTATGCAGAAGGCTTCCAAATCCATATCTCAATTTCCAATCTCTCTCTTGCTATGGGGTTTATGACATGCTGTGGTTGGTGGTGCTGAGGGCGCTGAGCTCTGGGCTGGAACATCTGAAGCCACGTGTGACCCTGAGGGTGAGAGTGGCAGACTCACACTGAAGATTCAGGCTTGGATCCTGGCAGAGCTGGGCTATGGGTGGGAGCTGGGTTGTCCTTGGGGATGCAGGATAGGGCACTGATGCTGCCATGTCTCTGAATCAGGATCTGATGGTCAATTAGCAATGGGTAATTGCGAGGAGAGATCTGGGCTCATCTTGCCCCAGACTGATAGGCAGCAGGTAGGGGAATCTGGGCATTTCCAGAGATACCTCAGTCCAAGTGTCAGAGCAAATTAGTGCGCAGCGATTCACTCATTCAGGCACACACACACATACACTAATCATTCCTTGAGGGAGGGCAGAGTTGAGGAAAACCACCAATAAATGCTGTGTAAGCTCTGTCCTGTCAGAGTCTGGTTGCCCAGGAGCTGCCCACCCAGCCAGCAAGAGCAATGGAGATAAGCGAGTAGGAGAAAGCCGTCTTTCTGTCAGTGTGGTTTTGGCCTTTTCTTAAGATCTCTATAGCTTTAGATTAGAATTTAGTTCGGCTCTCAGGTGGTGACTGGCCCGGAGGACTGGGCCAGAAAGAAGAGGCTGCCTAGCACACGTCTCCCTGAGCACTATGGTTCCCCCTCCCTGCTTGTCTCCTGGGGTAAGGGGATTACCGGGGGCCAGGGAGGGACCATGGCCTGGAAGAGGCTCATTCCTGTCCGTTCTCAGCTGCTCTCCAGGACACCTCTGACCCAGCAATGTTCCCACCTTCCATAGGAGTAAGAGGGGTAGAGGAGACAGAGATTGCCATGCCACAGAGACCCCCACTTCAGCCCTGGCTGTTAGGTTGGAGGTGGAAGTATCCCAAAGCAGTGCTACAGTCAATCAATCAATCATAATTATTGAGCACCTACTGTGTGCAGAGCACTGAACTGAGCTTGGGTGACTACAACACAAAACAGTAGGCTTTGACCATCTCTGCCCACAAGGAGCTTTAAAACTAGGGGAGAGACAGATATTAAAATAAATTGGAGTAGAAATGTGTCTTAGTGGATAGAGCCTGGGCCTGAGAAGGATTTGGGTTTTAATCCCACCTGTTGTATCCTTGGGCATGTCACTTCACTCTTCTCTTCCTCAATTACCTCAACTGTAAATTTGAGATTAAGACTGTGATCCCCAGGTGGGATATGGATTGTCTCCAACCTGATTACCTTGTATCTTCCCAAGCACTTAGAACAGTGTCTGCCACATAGTAAGTGCTTAACAAATACCACAATTATTATTATTGTTATTACTGTTGTTATTATTATAGAGCCAAGTTCTTGTTCTCTATAACACTCCTCCTTCTCCCCCATTCAGGTCCTATGACTTCTTTCCCTCTGACTCTCACTGAAGCAGCGTGGCTCAGTGGAAAGATCCTGGGTTTAGGAGTCAGAGGTCATGGGTTCCAATTCCAGCTTCACCACCTGTCAGCTGTGTGACTTTGGGCCAGTCACTTCACTTCTCGGTGCCTCAGTTACCTCATCTGTGGTAAGACTGTGAGCCTCACGTGGGACAACCTGATTATCCTGTATCTACCCCAGCACTTAGAATAGTGCTCGGCACATAGTAAGCGCTTAACAAATAACAGCATTATTATTATTATTACCCTTCTTTCTCCTCCCTTCCTCTCCCATTCTTTCCCTCTGTATTTTTCCTGGGTCACAGAAGTGGCCGACCTTTCCCCTGTATGCCATGTCCCAATCAGCGTGACTCTCTCATCACAGATCTGTGGCCTTCTGTCAGAGATGCAGATAGGGGTGACCTCAATGGGGGAATTCTTACTAATGGGATGCAGCAGGTGGGTAGTGATTTTTTGTTAGAACTATTCATTCAGTAGTATTTATTGGACACTTACTATGTGCAGAGCACTGTACTAAGCGCTTGGAATGTACAATTCAGCAACAGAGACAATCCCTGCCCAATGATGGGCTCACAGTCTAAGCGGGGGAGACAGACAGCAAAGCAAAACAGAACAAAACAAAACAAGACAACATCATCAAGATAAAAAGAATCAAGGGGATAAAAACCTCATTAACGAAATAAATAGGGTAATAAATATATACAAATGAGCAAGTGTTGAGGGGAGGGGAAGGGGCAAGAGGGGATTGTGGGGAAGGAAGGGGAGGGGAGGAGAAGCAGAGGGAAAGGGGGGCTTGGTCTGGGAAGGCCTCCTGGAGGAGGTGATCTCTCAGTAGGACTTTGAAGAGGGGAAGAGAGTTAGTTTGGCGGATGTGAGGAGGGAGGGCATTCCAGGACAGCGGTAAAATGTGGGCCAGGGGTCGACAGCGGGATAGGCGTGTACAGGGGATCATGAGGAGGTGAGCGGCAGAGGAGCGGAGTGTACGGGGTGGGCAGTAGAAAGAGAGAAGGGAGTGAGGAAGGAGCGGGCAAGGTGATGGAGAGCTTTGAAGCCAAGAGTGAGGAGTTTTTGTTTCATGAGAAGGTTGATAGGCAACCACTGCAGATTTTTGAGGAGGGGAATGACACGCCCAGAGCGATTCTGTAGGAAGATGATCCGGGCAGTGGAATGAAGAATAGGCTGAAGTGGGGAGAGACAGGAGGAAGGGAGATCCAAGAGGAGGCTGACACAGTAATCCAGTCGGGATATTATGAGAGCGTAATAACTAACTAAAGCCCATTTCTTGCCTGTGACTGTGCTGGACTGCTGTGGGGCTAGAGGGTAGGGGCGGGTTTGCTCTCTGTGCTCTCTCTGACGTGACATCACCATCCAGTGCTTATAGATCTCTGGTTTACACTGCAGAGCCCCCTAACCCATGATTTCTGATGTGAAGATCAATGATGGGAGTGATATCCTTCTTGACATTGTTCCTGTCCCACGACTGTCTCTAAGAGAATATCCATCAGACTGTGGTACCTAATTGCTTCAGCTGGAGAGTATCATTTCCCAAATCTGAAGATCCTTACCAAGGGCTTTAAAGCACTCAATCACCCTCTCACCTTACCACCCTGATTGCCTATACGACCCAGCCCACACACTTCACTCCTCTAACACCAACCTACTCACTGTACCTCAATCTCTACTATCTCGCCACTGATCTCTCATGCATATCCTGCTTCTGCTCCCTCCCCCCTTCTTATCCAACAGAAGGTCACTCTCCCCATCGTCATAGTCTTATTGAAAGCACATCACCTCCAAGAGGCCTTCCATGACTACACCCTCATTTATTCTTCTCCCACTCCAGGCTGCATCCCCTTTGCATGTGGACTTTTACCTTTTATTCACCTGATCCTGAGCTCCTCAGGACTTATATAATATTTATTGAGCGCTTATTGTCTGCAGAGCACTGTACCTACGCACTTGGGAGAGACAGTACAACAGAGGTGGTAGACAGATTCTCTGCCCACAATGAGTTCGCAATCTAGAGGGGAAGACAGGCAGTAGTATAGATGAATAAATAAATTAATATGATTGATTGATTGTTCCTTCCTGGAGTCCACATTAATGGACTTAATTAACTTCGACTGTAATGGGGTAGACAGATCCAAAAGAACTAGAGTAATCAAAATGAATAACTGAAAATGCAATTGAGAAAACATATACATAACCACACTGGCTGAGTGGTTATCAAGACACTGATACATAGGGAAGCAGCATTGTTTAATGGATAAAGCATGAGCCTGGGAGTCAGAAAGACCTGAGTTCTAATCCTGGCTCTGCCACTTGTCTTGAGCAAGTCTCATCACTTCTCTGTGCTTCAATTACCTCAACTGTAAAATGGGGATTAAGACTGTGAGTCCAATGTGGGATGGAGACTGTGTCCAACCCAATTACTTGTATCTACCCCAGCATTTAGTACAGTGTCTAGCACACAGTAAGTGCATAACAAATACCACAGTTATTATTAGTAATATTTGTAATATTTACACACACATAGGGGCCTGGGAGTAAGAGGACCTGGATTCTAAAATCAGCTCTGCCAAATAATAATAATAAGAATTATGGTATTTTTTAAGCAATTACTATGTGCTGAGCACTGTTCTAAGCACTGGAGTAGATACAAGGTAATCGGGTTGTCCCACCAGGGGTTCACAGTCTTAATCCCCATTTTACAGATGAGGTAACTGAGACACAGAGAAGTTAAGTGGCTTGCTCAAGATCACACAGCTGAGAAGTGGTGGAGCTAGGATTTGAACCCACATCCTCTGACCCATAGGCCTATGATCTTTCCACTATGCCATGCTGCTTCTCAATGCCTACTGGGTGACCTTGGACAAGTCACTTGACTTCTCTGGGCTTCAGTTTCCTCAACTGTGAAATGAAGACAAAATATCTGTTCTTCCTCCTACTTAGACAGTGAACCCCATGAGGGCCAGGGCCATGTCCGACCTAGTTGACCCGTACCTTCCCCAGCACTTAGACCATTGCTTGACACATAATTTATGCTTAACAAATACCATAAAGCACACACACACACACACACACTCCACACTCTCAAATGTCACATGCACTCTGTTAAATCCTAAACCCTGCTTGTCTTTCTTACACATGTTTTTCGGGATCCACCCCTTTCCTCTCCACCCAAAAAGTGACCATCCAGTTATATCACGATCAGGCTATTGCATCAGCCTCCTTGCTGATTTCCCCCACTATTGGAGGAATAATATTCTGAAAGGATGCTGGCCCCATATAATCTCCTCTCCGCAAGTCCCAGCACTAACTCCCCACTTCCTACCATATTCAACAAAAGTTCCTCACAATCACCCACTGGGCTCTTCACTGTCTGTCCTCCTCTTACTTCTCTGCTCTCCTTTTAACTAGTCCCCAGCTCACTGACTCTGATTCTTCCAAGCCAAATTTCTAGCTGTGCCTCACTCTCGACTGCCATCTCCTTCCCCTGACGCAAACTATTCTACCGGCTTGGCGCTCCCTCGTCAGTTTCCCACATCAGAGAGATCCCAGCTCTCTCCACCTTCAAATCCCTCCTAAAATCCTATCTCCTTCAAGAAGCCTTTCCCAATTAATCTCCCAAGGATTTAAACCAAATAAACCCATTAGTCACCTTTAGAATTATCAATAATGATTGTACTAATGATGACATTTGTTAAGTACTTACTATATGTCAAGCACTGTTGAAAATCCTGAACAAGGATGAGCAAGAGTTGACGAGTGAAACCAACACTGTCCAACTGTACCAACAGAGAACCTGGACTGATATTTTCTAGTGCCATGTATGAAATCTGGAGAACAATACCAGAGCAGTTCTAGTCCTTGATGCCCCAGTGCCAAAAGCTCTTGAAGCACACAAAGCACAGCCCAATGGACAGAGTATATGCCTAAGGGTCAAGAGTCCCGGGTTTGAGTTATGACTTTGCTCTGACCTGCCAGGAGACTTTGGGTAAGTCACTTAACCTAATAGGGCTTCTGTTTCCCCGTCTGTAAAAAGAGGAGATGATTCCTGTTGACCCCTTCTTTGGGGCTGTGAACCTGGTGGGGGACCACGACTGTGTTTCTTGAAATTATCGAGTATCTACCCCATCGGTAGCACTGAGCTTCATCCACTTTAAGTTCTGAATATAGACCATAAGAAAATTGGTTTTTACTCCTTCATGGGGAATTGAATGTGGGTTTAATGTTTGGAAAGCAGTTTTGCTCACTACTACATCATCCACCCAGGCCTTCCATGTCCCGAGTCTGATTACATTTCTAGAGGGGGGCAGTGGTTCTTGCTCTTTCTTTCTAGAGTCCTTCAGAACCATGACCTGTAACATCCCTTTGGCCACAGGTCTAGAGGGAGAGTAGGGTTTCTTGTTCCTCCTATCGTCCTTCAGAATCTAACATGGTGACATCTCTCTGGCTGCAGCTCTAGAGAGAGACCAATAGTTTTTGTTTCCCCTTTGAATTAATTCCAAACCCAATATAACTGCACCCAAAAGTAGAAGAGATGAGTAACACTGAAGAGATTATTTAATCAATCAATCAATAAATAAATTTAATCAATAAATGATATTGAGTGCTTACTATGCACAGAGCACTGTACTAAATGCTTGGGAGAGTACACTGCAGCAGAGTTGGTAGACACAGTCCCTGCCCAAAAGGACCTTACAGTCTACAGAAAGAGACAGACGTTAAAATACATTACAGAATGGGGAAACGGCAGACTATAAAGGTACATACATAAGTGTTGGTGGGGGGCGACAATGAGTATAAATGTACTTAAGAGGTACAAACCCAGGTACATAAGAGAGGCAAGAAGGAGGGCGAATAGAAGAAATAAGGGCTTAATCAGGGAAGGCCTCCTGGAGGAAATGTGATTATCGGTGGGCTATGAAGATGGAGAGAGCAGTCAGAGATGAAGAAGGAGAGAATTCCAGGCCAGAAGGAGGACGTGTGCAAGAAGGTGGTCATAGAATAGATGAGAAGGAGGTACAGAGAGTGGTTGGGCATTAGCAAAGTGAAGTGCTCAGGTTGGGTTGTAGTAGGAAATTAGTTCATTAAGGTAGGAGTGGAGACCTGATTAAGTGTCTTAAAACTGAGGGTAAAGAGTTTTTGTTTAACTCAAAGATGGATGGTTGTCCATTGAAAATTTTTAAGGAGTAGAGGGACATGAACTGAAGAGATAAAGGTAAGAAAGTGGGAATTTAGGAAGAGTGGGAAAACCGTAGTTTATTCTGCTCCTGTCACAGGCTTCCCAACCCCGCTCTCCCTAGAGAGTCATGGGGAATACAAGTCCAGAAAGTCAAGATGGATGCAGGAGACTGTTGTCAGCAGGATTCAAACTTGTGCAAGGGGCATCATGATCAATTCCAAGCAGAGCTTCATCTGCTGGTCCACAACTACCTCGAATACATACACTCCAAGATCCCTGCAAGGATCTCAGTCTCTGTGGAACAACGGTGATCCTGAAGACTAGGATTGGGAAATGTGGAGGCTGCATCCTGTACTAGAATCTCTCAAACCCTTCCTTATCTCATTCGAAGAAGAGTAAACTGATGCCCAGAGAGGGCACACATGACGGAGGCCAGATTGAAGCAAAATGTCTAGATCCTGCTAGATTCTAAGCTCCTTGAGGACAGGGATTGTGTTAACCACTTTATTGAACTCTTCCAAGCATCTAGTCCAGTGAGCTCCATAGAGTAGGTACTCAATCAATGCTATCAAATGATTGACCAACAATTCCCAATCCTATTATCACTGGAACAAGAGACAACTTTCACTGAAGCTCCATGGGATCGCATGGCTCGGATCCATAGGCCGTTGCATACCTCTCTTGGTCCTCAGCCCTCTAGGTTCTCCCTAATGGTTCAGGAGAAGAGAATATTCTCTAGCCAGGGTGGAATCCATTTTAGGATTGGGATTTCCCTTTCCCACAGGTTCTCATCCTCCGATTGCTGTGAATCACCAGGAATGGACTGATTATAGAGAAGGGGATTGACAGATCTATGTTAGTTCTCACCTGCAGAGATTTGTTTCTCATGTTCAAGAAAGCAGTCAGCATGACTGTCTCCAGATCATAAAGAAGAAGGTACGGGACCATCAGGATGATCACACATTTGGCTGCCCACATTTCGGGTATCTCCCTAGGGGAGCAGCCAGACCCATGAAGGTGTTGGACCTGCCGGTGGTGTTTGTGCAGGACAAATACCATGTAGCCACTGGCCGTGCTCATGAGCCCCATGAAGAGAAGGTCCCTGAAGGAAATCACACAAGTATTTATTAATAAAGCTTCTGCACTGATATTGACTAAGGAACAGTGCTTCAGCATAAATGTATATTGATCCCTGGTGCTATTCTGGGGGCCTATAATATATATTGGTGCAGAAACATCTATCAGGAGACTGAGGGCCCAGAAGGAGAGGAAACAGGGTATAATGCACCTGGGCAATTTGGCTTTAATTCTTGCCCACTTGGAGGTACTGGGGCTGATGGTAATGGCCTAGAAGATGCTCAGGAGGCAGGTCGTGCAGATGGCAAGGCTTCGAGCCACTCGGTGAATATAAATAAGGAGTTTACACCCAGCATCATCCAGGAAATTCCACAGCCCCAGATAGAGAAGATGCCTGGCATGCCCCTTGTGAGAAGGATGAAATTGTTTGTCCAAGCCAGGTGCACATAAATTAGATCAGAAGAGTTGGACTTGTGGCTGGTGGAGACTGTGCAGATAGTAAGCAGCAACAGGAATACATTTTCTGAGATGCCAATGCTGAGCTGTAGCAGAATAAAGATCTCAAAGACACTCTCAGTGGCATTCATTCTCGTGAACTCACTTTGGAGCAACCTAGGGAAAAAGAGAGGAAGCCTGAAAGAGAATTAACAAGAGCAAGATGGAAAGAGACTGACTTCTGACAGTTCCTAAGGAAAACCACATTAAAACCTCATTTGCAAGTTAGGGCAGCTGGCTTTCATAACCAGGTGTGCCTACTGAGATCCCTCACAGATGGGTTAGAAGTCTCTAGGTTTGCCTTTGGCTGCCAAGGTAGCAGAATCTTGGGATTTGAGTCCTCTAACAATTTTCCTCTTGGCTGGGGATAACAAGCAAAGAGATGCTTCCAGCACTAATGGTTTGTACAATTCATTCATTCAATACTGTTTACTGAGCATTTACTGTGTGCAGAGCACTGTACTAAGCCCTTGGAAAGTACAATTCAGCAACGATGCCACTTGTGTTCTCTCATCCCTGCCTGCCGTGTTCCCACCAGGGCACGGAGTGCAAGCGAGCTGTCGGGGAGGGGTACACCATACAGAGAAGTGTACATGAAGACATTTGTTGTGTGCAGGACCCATTGACTTTGGAAGTGATCGCCACACAATGCCAATGCTAAGCTGTAGTGTCGTGACTTTTGGAGGTGTTTGCCTCGGGAACTACTGCGGCCTTTGTCATCCATTTTAGCCACTCATTTTCATGGGTCTTTGCTGGGCCTCTCCACCTCATGAAAAGGCTGATTCATAGCGACTCCCTGGACCCACTTTCTCCAGACTGTCCTATCTTCACCTTGTTCTCGCATGTGTATCCATAAAGTTTTCTTGGTAAAAATATAGAAGTGGTTTACCGTGGCCTTCTTTCCCAATTAATAAATATCATACTATTATTATTTTTCTAAAAAAAGGAGAGCTAAATTAGGGGGATTCCTCAGGCTTGAGCAACAGATTGGTAATTGAACAGCAACTTGATCGTCTGGCAATTCTCAATCTCTCAGCAAGCCCAGCACACAGATCACTTCTCCCAGTGAGTCCTGTGCATTCAGACTCCTGTCCTGCCCCGGCCAAGCCACTGGGCTGGAGAAACAATTTCTTGTTAAAACCCCATGATCCTGGTGTCTGCATCCCCCAGCATCTCACTGAGTCCAGCTAAGTGTGGCCTAGTCAAAGAGTGCTGGAAGTCAGAGATCCTAGGTGCTAATCTACATGGTTGTGTGTCCTTGGAAGGTCACTTGACTTGAAGAAGCAGCGCAGCTTAGTGGTAAGAGCACAGCCTTGGAAGTCAGAGGACATTTTAATTATTATTGTTATTGCTATTACTACATCCTGTCTTCCAGTGAAACCTCCCCAATAGACCCCGACCCTGAAAGCCCCGCTTACATAGAGGGATGGCTCCATCCTACTTACCCATCTCCATCGCTTATGCAGACTGGGAGGGCAGCTCGTGGGCAGTCAGACTCTGGCAGGGCAAGGCTGAGGCAGCATTTATCAGCTGCTTACCTCATCTCCTTCCTCCCACAGGGAGTGATGTGCTTGCATGTGTGTGTGTGTGTGTGTGTGTGTGTGTGTGTATGTGGAAGTAACTCTCTGAGCACTAATCGGCTCTGACACTGAGACATCTCTGGAAATGCCCAGACTCCCCTCCCTGCTGCCCACCAGCTGTGAGACTTGATGATCTCCCTGGTTTTTCTCACAGCTACCTGCTGTGAATGGATTTGTGGGAGACGCCCTGGAGGCAAGATCGGTTTTATCAGCACACTCTACAGGAACCAGTAGACCTAGCTTTACTAAGACATCAGCTGACTCTGGAGTTCAGGCTGCCTCTTCCAACATAAACTTCAAATCAAAGCCAATCAAACCCATGGCCGATCCAATTCTGTATTCGGCCTGTATAGACCCTTGGGAAATACAATAGTTCATTTATGTATATATGTATAAATATGAAACAATAGTTAATTTATATAGAGAAAGAGCCAGAGAGAGATAAATAGATATATTATCCCTGCACTCAAGGGAAAATATAGAGAAGCAGCATGTTCTAGTGCAAAGAGCAAGAGCCTGGAAGTCAGAGAACTTAGATTCTAATCCCGGTTCCACCTTTCATTTGCTGTATGACCTGAGGCAAGTCTCTTGACTTCTTTGGTCTTTAGTTACCTCAGCTGTGAAATGTAGATTAAGACTGTGAGCTCTGTGTGGGAGAGGAACTGTGTTTAACCAGATCATTTCGCATCTACCTCAGTGTACAGTGCCTGGCAAATAGTAAGTGCTTAAGAAATACCATTAAATACCATAAAAATGGGTTTCCAATGTAGAAAGGGGGAAAGACACTACAAGAGACACAGGAAAGTTTTAGGGTTGTGGCTCTAGTCCTAAACCCTCCGGATCCATATGCCTGTGGGGGACCACAACCAATACCATCTTCCCCTGTCCCCAAATAACCCTCCCTCATAATAATAATAATAATAACAATAGTATTTAAGTACTTACTATGTGGCAAGCACTGTTCTAAGCGCTGAGGTAGATACAAGGTCATCAGGTTGTCCCACGTGGGGCTCACAGTCTTAATCCCCATTTTACAGGTGAGGTAACTGAGGCACAGAGAAGTTAAGTGACTTGTGCCAGGTAAAACAGCTGACAAGTGACAGAGCAGGGATTAGAACCCATGTCCTCTGACTCCCAAGCCCGTGCTTTTTCCACTGAGCATTTCTGGGTTCACCAATAGTAGAATTCACAGCCTCCCCTCTTCGTAGAAGAAAGAAATATTCCTAAATCTGCTATTTGGACAAAAATATAAAATCAGAAACTTTGGTCTCCCTTGCCATGGAGTGCAAACTTTATTCACAGCAACAATAAGGGTGAGAAATGAGTAGTAAATGAATAGCAAATGAGAATCAGGATGGCCTAGTGGATAAAGCACGAGTCAGAAGGGAGTCAGAAGGGCCTGAGGCTCTAATCCTGGCTCCACCACTTGTCTGCCGTGTGACTTGGGCAAGCCACTCACTTTCTCTGCACCTCATTTTCCTCATCTGAAACATGAGGACTAAGACTATGAGCTAAATGTGGGACGTGAACTCTATGTTCAACCTGATCATCTTGTGTCTACTCCAGCATATAGTACAGTACCTGGCATATAGTACGCACTTCGCAAATGCCATTAAAAAAACCCCACACGACTTTGAAAACTCAAATTCTGGACTAAACACGGTCAGTCCCTTATGAGGTCCCAAATTTGGTCTAGCGGTTTCCCACTCCTCTCTTAGCTTTCCCTCTTTGTGGCTGTCTCTATTCAGAGCAGGAGTAGCAAGCTAGGGCCCAAGCTTGGGTCTGTTCTGAAGTCAGGGCCAAGCAAAAGAGACATCCACTTTCTGTCTGCCGGGCTATTTTGCCCATTTCCTCCCTTGGAATTGACTGAGGGTCAGCTGATAGTATGGGGTGACTGAGTCACTCCTTGAGTGACTGCCACACATCTGGGTGATTGAGAATTCATGAAATGATATTATAGGAGGAGGGAATCACACTTCTGAATGTTTGACAGCTCATGAGTTGATGTCATCTGAGGAGAGACAACGTCTCTCAATGAGGGCGGCTTCCTTCCCTCCCTTCCACCAAGGATCCCTGCTCCCAGCGGGGATAAAACTGATCCCCTACACATTTAGACACCTCCAACGCTCTTGGGAAATGCACCGTTGTAACCGTGAAGAAGCAGAGTGGCCTAGTGAAAAAAGCATGGGCCTAAGAGTCAAAGCACCCGGGCTTTAATCCCAGCTCTGCTCCTTGTCTGCTGTGTTATCTTGGAAAAGTCACTTAACCTCTCAGTTCCTGTTATCTCATCTATGAAACAGGGATTAAGGCTGAGAGCCCCAAGTGAGACATGGACTGTGACCAACCTGATTAGCTTGTACCTACCACAGTGCTTAGTACAGTGCCTTGCAAATAGTAAGCACTTACTAAATACCTTAAAAACCCCTCTGCTTTCCCTCCTGCCACCGACAGGCACTTTTCCTATCATGCTCCATGTGCACCAGGGCCAGGATAAAAGCTGCTCTCACGTGCCCTCGAATTCCTCCATCCCCAGCAAGATTCTGAGCCTATTTTGCCTATTCGTTTGTCTCGTTTTAATGTTTCATCACTTCTGATGCGTTTCTCTCAATTCTCCTCTTCCCACTTCAACCCCATAGATTGTAAGCCCACCGAGGGACAGGGACGTTGTCTAATTCCCACGTGTGTATTCTCTTCCAGTGCTATTTACAGTGCTCTGCACACAATAAGCACTCACTTAATACTATTACGACTAGTACTACTATTATTACCAGTACTACTAATTTAAAGATGAGGTAAACGAGGCACAGAGAAGTGAAGCGACTTGCCTAAGGTCACACAACAGGCACGAATCCTTATCCACTCCAAGGAGCCGGCCATTTGGAAAAAAGTTACAGGAATCTGGAGAAGAAAAGATAAGATGGAGGAGGGAAGTAGTGGAGTCTCCACTGTAAGCCCGTCACTGGGTAGGGATTGTCTCTGTTGCCAAATTGTACATTCCAAGCGCTTAGTACAGTGCTCTGCACATAGTAAGCGCTCAATAAATACTATTGAATGAATGAATGAGTGGTGACCACTTTGAAGCCAGTCTATTTTTGATTCCAGGGAAGTTCAGGGATCAGTATGGGAATGGACAGTAAGGGGCACAGGCAGATGCCTCTGGGGCATCTCTGGTCTGTTTGCTTCCCCTGATCCCTGTCCCCTCCCACCTGGAGTTTCTCATGGAGTGACCGGAGGGGAGAACATGCCATCTCTGGGACTTGGGATGCCATCAGCATTGGAAATGGGAGATTTCCTCTTTCGGAACATTCTCATCCTCTGGTTACTGTGAATCAATAGGAACAGACTGAAGGCCAAGAAGGTGAAAGTCAAAACCAAGTGGCTGCTGACCAACTCAGGAGAATTTTCTCTCCCCTTGAGCAAACTGCTTAGCGTGGCTGCATCTCTCCCAGAGAGGAGGACATAGAGGGTGACGAGGGCGATGACCCTCTTGGCCGTTCTGACCTCGGGCATCTCCTTGGGGGACCGTCCCAGCCCATGGAGGTGGCGGACCTGCCGGTGGTGTCTATGCAGGATGAACACCATGTAGCTGCTGGCCACACTCATGGTTCCCACAAAGAAGAGATCCCGCAGAGAAAGCACAATTGCATTGACCAAGGTGATTCCTGCAGTGACACTGACAGAAGAACAGTAATTCGGAAGTACTGTATTTCTGGTGGTGTTCAGCGGCCCTGAAATGTATATGAGTCCTGTGACATTGACCAGGAGATTGACGACCCAGGAGAGGAGGCAGGAGGGGATGATGCACTTGTGCAATTTGGATTTGACTGCTGCCCACCTGGAGGTGCCGGAGCTGATGGTGATGGCCTGGAAGATGCTCAGGAGGCAGGTGGTACAAAGAGAGAGAGCACAAGCCACTCGGTGAAAATAAAAGAGGATTTTACACCCTACAACATCCAAGAAATTTCTCCACCCCCCAGCTGCCATGGTCTCGGGGATTCCCCTGGTGAGGAGCATCAGGATGTTGGCCAAAGCTAAGTGGATGAGGTTCCGTTCTGAGGAGCTGGGCTTGTGGTTGGTGGAAACCGTACGGACAGATACCAGGAGGAGAAACACATTTCCTGAGACTCCAGTGCCCATCTCTATCAGAATCAGGGTCACAGTTGAGATTTTTCTGGTATCCATTCTCGGAAATCTCAGTCAGGATCAGCAGAAGCCATTTGCAGAACAGCCTAGAGAGAAGGAAAAGTAGAGAAGGGAGAGAGATTCGTTTGAACACATGATTACTATCAGGACCCATATTCCTGAAGCAAAATTATTGGCAGGTTTAGCACATATTTAAAGAAGATTAATGGATACCATCCAAAAATCAGGATCAGGGATTTCCCTACTCAGTCAGACCAATCAATAAAGTGTATTTATTGAGCACTTATTGTGTGTAGAGTGTTCTACTAAGGTCCTGGAAAAAAAACAAGACAATAAAAGTGGTAAGTACTTTGACTGCCCTTAATCACCTTACAGTCTAGCAGGAGAGATGGAAATTCAAATAAATTATGGATTTCTATGAAAGAGCTGGGCTAAGAGTGGGTGAACATCAAGTGCTTAAAGAGTTCAGGAGTAAGTGCTTACAATATTCAGGAGAAAGGAGGAGTGGAGGAAATAAGGGCTTAACTGGGGAAGGCCTCTTGGAGAAGGTTTGACTTAATAAAGTTTTGAAACTGGAAAGTTGTAGACTGTCATAAATGAAGGGGGAGGGATTTGAAGGGCATGGACAAGGGGTCATTGGCAATGTAGATAAGATTGATGTAGAATGAGTTGGTTGGTGTTAGAGGGGATAAAGTCCATCTATTTGGCTTTCAGTAGGAAATTGGTGAGGAAAGATGGGAGGAGGAAAACTGAATGGGGACTTTTAAATCCCACCACTGGTCTATCCAGTCCAAGATTCTGATTGACAGGTAACAATCCTCTGGTAAACAATGAAAACGTTGACATCTTGGAAATCACTGCTAAGAGAATGAAACATCTAACGTCCGTAACATTCTAACGTCCTTAACGTACTCTCCAGGAATACGATATGAACTCCTTGTCCAATAATGTTTCTTAACCCCCTTTAAACATTTATTTTCTGCCAATGTACAAATGAAAGCAGGGAGGGTTGAAATGATGGGTGAACAGATAAGAATTAGCATTCACACTAAAAGAAGACAGCTCTCAGGATATTTCCGAGGAAATGAAGTAGTGGAAAAATGAGCAATCTGTTCCAGAAGCCGTGTGGCTTAGTGGGAAAGAGCGCCGTCTTGGACGTAGGTTCTAAACCTGGCTATGCCACTTGTCTTCTGTGTGACCTTGGACAAGCCACTTCACTTCTCTGTGCCTCAGTTACCTCATCTGTAAAATGGGATTAAGACTGTGAGCCCCACGTGGGACAACCTGAATACCCTGTGTCTACCCCTACACTTAGATCAGTGCTTGGAACATAGTAAGTGCTTGACAAATGTCATAATTATTACTATCATTATTATAGGGTGCAAGTTTCCACCTCTAGGCCTCAAGCCAGTAGCCTAAAAATTGTTAATGTCAGGCACCCGATATGCTGCAGTTCCTTACACAATTGGAGGCTCACATAGGCCTCTACCACCCATCAGTGACAGAGCCTGGAATGGCCTCTCTGACTCCACACTCCTATCAGTTAATCATTAGTATTGAGTGAGCACCTATTAAGAGCACAGCACTGTACCAGGAGCTTGAGAGAGTACAAAAGTTAACAGACTTGATCCCTGCCCTCAAGGAGATTACAATCTAATAGTCTTGATTGAGCAGCTATTATGTACAAAACACTGAACTAAGCTCTTGAGAGAGTATGATAGAGGCAATCCTTTCCCTCAAAGAGCTTAAATTCTGAGTGCAGGGGCAATCAGAGCTGGGAGAGACCCAGGAATCCTTAATCCAATTCAGTTAGTCAGTAAATTGTATTTATTGAGTGCTTACACTGTGCAGAGCACTATACTAATGGCTTGGGAGAGTATATAGCAAGAAACAGACACAGTCCCTGTCCACAGTGAGCTTACAGTCTAGAGGTCCCAGTCTGACCACAGCCCCCATCTCCACAGTTTCCCTCTGGCAGAATCTCCCGCATCCATGTTGAGAGCTCCTCACACACTTCAAATTTATCCTTTCCTGCCTTAACTCTGCCCTCTCCTCCGCCAGGCAAAGATTCTTCTCCTCCCTCATCGACACCCATGCCCGTCACCCCCGCCGATTGTTCCGGACCTTTAACTCTCTCCTTAGGCCCCCTGTTCCTCCCCCTCCCACATCTCTCACCCCTAATGATCTGGCCACCTATTTCCTCACGAAAATCAACACGATCAGGTCTGAGCTCCCCAAAGTCACCCCTCCGCCTCTCCCCTCCCCCCCAACAACCCCCTCCCCTACTTTCCCATCCTTCCCTGCAGTATCCTCAGAGGAGATCTCCTCCCTCCTCGCAAGTGCCACCCCCTCCACCTGCGCCTCGGACCCCATTCCCTCTCACCTTCTTAAAACCATCGCCCCTGCCCTCCTCCCTTCCTTAACTTCTATTTTTAACCACTCAATCTCCAAGGGCTCCTTCCCCTCTGCCTTCAAACACGCCCACGTCTCACCCATCCTAAAAAAACCCGCTCTTGACCCCACTTCCCCCTCCAGTTATCGTCCTATCTCCCTACTACCCTTCCTTTCCAAAATCTTAGAACGAGTCGTCTACAATCGATGCCTAGAATTCCTTAACTCCCATTCTCTCCTAGACCCCCTCCAATCTGGCTTCCATCCCCTCCACTCTACCGAGACTGCTCTCTCTAAGGTCACCCATGACCTCCTTCTTGCCAAATCCAATGGCTCCTACTCCATTCTGATCCTCCTTGACCTCTCTGCTGCCTTTGACACTGTCGACCATCCCCTCCTCCTCCATACCTTATCTCACCTTGGCTTCACGGACTCTGTCCTCTCCTGGTTCTCCTCTTACGTCTCTGGCCGATCATTCTCGGTCTCCTACGCTGGAGCCTCCTCCCCCTCCCATCCTTTAACTGTTGGAGTTCCTCAAGGGTCAGTTCTTGCCCTCTTCTGTTCTCCATTTACACTCACTCCCTCGGTGAACTCATCCGCTCTCACGGCTTTGACTACCATCTCTACGCAGATGACACGCAGATCTACATCTCCGCCCCTGTCCTCTCCCCCTCCCTTCAGGCCCGCATCTCCTCCTGCCTCCGGGACGTCTCCACCTGGATGTCGGCCCGCCACCTAAAACTCAACATGAGCAAGACTGAGCTCCTCATCTTCCCTCCCAAGCCCGGTCCGCTCCCAGACTTCTCCATCACCGTGGATGGCACGACCATCCTTCCCATCCCGCAGGCCCGCAATCTCGGTGTCATCCTTGACTCGTCCCTCTCGTTCACCCCACACATCCTATCCGTTACCAAGACCTGCCGGTTTCACCTCTACAATATCGCCAAGATCCGCCCTTTCCTCTCCACCCAAACGTCTACCTTACTATTACGGGCTCTCGTTATATCCCGGCTAGACTACTGTGTCAGCCTTCTCTCTGACCTCCCTTCCTCCTCTCTCGCCCTGCTCCGGTCTATTCTTCACTCCGCTGCCCGGCTCATCTTCCTGCAGAAACGATCTGGGCATGTCACTCCCCTTCTTAAACAACTCCAGTGGTTGCCTATCGACCTCCGCTCCAAACAAAAACTCCTCACTCTAGGCTTCAAGGCTCTCCATCACCTTGCCCCTTCCTACCTCTCCTCCCTTCTCTCTTTCTACCGCCCACCCCGCACACTCCGCTCCTCTGCCGCCCACCTCCTCGCCGTCCCTCGGTCTCGCCTATCCCCCCGTCGACCCCTGGGTCACGTCCTCCCGCGGTCCTGGAACGCCCTCCCTCCTCACCTCCGCCAAACTGATTCTCTTTCCCTCTTCAAAACCTTACTTAAAAATCACCTCCTCCAAGAGGCCTTCCCAGACTGAGCTCCTCTTCCCCCTCTACTCCCTCTGCCATCCCCCCTTTACCTCTCCGCAGCTAAAGCCTCATTTTCCCCTTTTCCCTCTGCTCCTCCACCTCTCCCTTCCCATCCCCACAGCACTGTACCCGTCCGCTCATCTGTATATATTTTCGTTACCCTATTTATTTTGTTAATGAATTGCACATCGCCTTGATTCTATTTAGTTGCCATTGTTTTTACGAGATGTTCTTCCCCTTGACGCTGTTTATTGCCATTGTTCTTGTCTGTCCGTCTCCCCCGATTAGACTGTTACCCCGTCAAATGGCAGGGACTGTCTCTATCTGTTGCCGACTTGTTCATCCCAAGCGCTTAGTACAGTGCTCTGCACATAGTAAGCGCTCAATAAATACTATTGAATGAATGAATGAAAGAGCTTCCAGCAAAGCTCAGAAGGGACCAGGTATTTCAGGGTCATTTGGTAGAGGATCAATTCCCATTGAGGGAATGAAGCAAATATACAGTGTAAAGAAACAAAGTGGTCTAGTGGACAAAATATGGACCTGGAAGTCAGAAGGAGCTGGGTCCTAACCCCAGCTCTTCCGCTTGTCTGCTATGTGACCTTGACCAAGTCACTTAACCTCTCTGGGCCTTAGTTTCCTCATCTATAATATGGAAATTAAGGCTATGAGCCCCATGTGGGACATGGACTGTGTCCAGTTTGATTATGTTGAAACTAACCCAGCTTTTAGAACAGTGCCTAGTACATTGAAAGCACTTAACTAAGACCATAAAAGAAAAGATAAGTAAGTCAAACCCTCCTGTCCAAACCCAGACCTGGCCAAGCCACTGGTCTGGAGAAAAAAATTATTATGTTAAAATTTATGATGTCAGTGTCCACAACTTCTAACTTCTCCCTGTCTGAGCACATAGAACCCATTTCCCAGTGAATTCTCTCTATTAGACCCCGACTCTGGAATCACCCCAGCAGAGAGATGCCTGTATCCTACTCACCCGTCTTTATCACCGGGGATGGTGGGCAGGGCAGGTCACAGGCACTTAGACTCTGGCAGGACAAGGCCGCCAGACTTGGCAGGACAAGGAGAAGCAGCGTGGCACAGTGGAAAGAGCATGGGCTTTGGAGTCAGGGCTCATGAGTTCGAATCCCAGCTCTGCCACTTGTCAGCTGTGTGACTGTGGGCAAGTCACTTAACTTCTCTGTGCCTCAGTTCCCTCATCTGTAAAATGGGGATTAAGACTGTGAGCCCCACGTGGGACAACCTCATTCCCCTGTGTTTACCCCAACGCTTAGAACAGTGCTCTGCACATAGTAAGCGCTTAACAAATACCAACATTATTATTATTATTATTAAGGCTGAGTCACCATTTATCAACCACTTTTCCTCACCTCTCCCCTCCCTCAGGGAGTGATTGGTGTGTGTATGTCTGAGGAAGTGAATTGCTGAGCATTAATCTACTCTGACACTCCACCTTGGACATCTCTGCAAATGTACAGATTCCCCTCCCTGCTACTTCAGTGATTTGCTCAGCTCAGAATTTATCCCCATTGGGTTGATTCAAATTTACCTATCAGCAAACACGCTTAGAGAAGTTGCTTTCTAAAGCCCCAGATACATCCCAGATCCCATCCACAGACCAGTTATCTTGTGTGTGTGTGTATGACATTCTCATACCCCCCGTCCTGCCTTCTAATTCCTTTCTCTGACTCCCATCTTGCATTCTTCCCTTTCATGGGTGGAATCAGTCAGAATAAAATGCATTTCATGAGAAGCAGCATGGGCTAATGACAAGAGCACGAGCTTGGGAGTCAGAGGACATGGGTTCTAATCCTGGCTCCACCACTTGTCTGCTCTGTCACCTTGGGCAAATCACTTAACTTCTCTATGCCTCCATTCTCTCACCTCTAAAGAGGGGATTAAGGCTGTCCTATTTGGGACAGAGATGTGTCCAACATGATTACCTTGTATCTACCCCAGGGCTTAGACAAAGGGATTAACATATACTGTTATTGTTATTATTATTAATAATGATAAATTCCTATTCAATTTTCCATTGCTCTCTGCTACTCTCGCCCCAGGGGGAGTTCATCTGTAACATGGATGCCGTTTGAGGGCATTATTTCCACCAGTTCCAGGAAACTTCTTCTAAATGCTCAATCCTCCTAATGGTCAGAAAGTGCTTTCTGGTGTCTATCTCAACTTCCTCTTGCTGCAACTGATTGTGGTGATATCCACCACCATTAGCATCCTCAACAAGTAGGTTTATTAGCTATTAAAGAGTATACCCATCACATGGTTCCTTTAAATATCCTGCAGCCCTTGTGGGGTCAGAGTATTGACCCCACAAACCACTGTAGTGACCCAGTAATGGATGGATGGATCACTGAGCTAAGCTGCTAATAACAGGATGAAACATTGGGTCATCCTTGTGAAAGCTTTGGGAAACTGGCTAAGCCCCAAACATTACACTGTCAGGTTCCATCCCATCTCTTCGGTCAATCAGTGGAATTGACTGAGCACCTAAAATGTGGAGGATGCTGCACTAACAACGGAGAGAACAAATGAAAATGAAGATATGATCTCTGCCATAAGAAGATTGCAATCTATTAAGTGAGATCCTAATCCTAAAGTAATTTACAAATAGGAGGAAAAAGTACTCCCCCCTCTTTATCCTAAGCCCCTCCAACATAACGATTACCTCTCAATGGTTGAAATGATCTCAGCTGGCTCTGTTGCCTTCCTTGGTCTGTGCTGCATGGAGTCCCCGATAAGAAGTCTCAGACTAGCTAGGGATCCTGAAGATGTCTGTCCCTCCCTATAAAGTGGATGCTCCTTGTGGACGGGGAATGTTCCACTTCTTTGTTTTGTACATCCCAAGTGCTTAGTAATAATAATCATGATAATATTAATCATGGTATTAGTTAAGTGCTTACTTTGTTCCAGATACTGTTCTTAGCACTGGGGTGAATACAAGAAATTTGGTTTGGACACAGTCCCTGTCCCACATAGGGGTCCCAGTTCAATCCCCATTTTACAGCTGAGGTAACAGGTGCAGAGAAAAGATGAGATTCACCCAAGGTCACACAATAGATAAGCAGCATAGTGGGAATTAGAACCCGCGACCCTCTGACTCCCAGACTCATGCTCTAGACACTACACCATGCTAGTACAGTACACTACATCCAGTAGGTGTCCAATAAATGCTGCTACCACAACTAAATGGACCTAGAAAGGAATTATTCATTCATTCAATTCATTTCATTCAATAGTATTTATTGAGCGCTTACTATGTGCAAAGCACTGTACTAAGTGCTCGGAAGGTACAAATCGGCAACAGATAGAGACAGTCCCTGCCCTTGGATGGGCTTACAGTCTAATCGGGGGAGACAGGCAGACAAGAACAATGGCAATAAATAGAGTCAAGGGGAAGAACATCTCATAAAAACAATGGCAAATAAATAGAATCAGGGTGATGTACATTTCATTAAACAAAATAAATAGGGTGATGAAGATATGTACAGTTGAGCGTGCAAGTACATTGCTGAGGGGATGGGACGGGAGAGGGGGAGGAGGAGAGGGAAAGGGGAGAGAAGAGGGTTTAGCTGCCGAGAGGTGGAGGGGGTAGAGGGAGCAGAGGGAAAAAAGGGGGGGTCTCAGTCTGGGAAGGCCTCTTGGTGGAGGTGAGCTTTAAGTAGGGATTTGAAGAGAGGATGAGAATTAGATTGTCGGAGGTGAGGAAGGAGGGCATTCCAGGACCGTGGGAGGACGTGGCCCAGGGGTCGATGGTGGGATAGGCGAGACCGAAGGACGGTGAGGAGGTGGGTGGCAGAGGAGCGGAGCGTGCAGGGTGGGCAGTAGAAAGAGAGAAGGGAGGAAAGGTAGGAAGAGGCAAGGTGATGGAGAGCCTTGAGGAATTACTCATCCTAGAAGTCTGAGGTTCACTGGATCATGTCTACCAACTGAATTGGTAGCAGTATGGCATAGTGGATAAAGTACAAGCCTGATAGCAGATCATGGGTTCTAATCCTAACTCAGCCACTTGTCTGTTATGTGGCCTCGGGCAAGTCACTTCACTTCACTGTGCCTCAGTTACCTCATCTGTAAAGTAGGAATTAAGTCTGTGAACCCCATATGGGACAGAGACTGTGTCCAACCCGATTTACTTGTATCCACCCCAGTGCTTAGTACAGTGCCTGGCACTTAATAAGCACTTAAGTACCACAGTTATCATTATTATCGTTAATTGTACTCTCCCAAGCAATTAATACCCAGACCCTTCACAAAGTGTTGAATAAGTATCCTTGATTAACTGATGTCAGGGATTAGCCCTCAGCCACTCCATTCCACCTCAGATACATTGGTCAGGACTTAATCCTTTATACATTTATTATTGACAAAGACTCCAATAATTTAGGGCTTCCTATGTTCTAGGAGTTTTAGGAGACACAGGTTTAAGAGATCAAACTCCCTGTCCCACTTGAGGCTTTCAATCTACTTCTAACCATCTGTCTTATTCAGTAGCGCACCACATTCATGTCCCCCTTTCCTCAAAATAGGCTTAGATGGAGCCTGCGCCCTCTGCATTTCTCTCCTCTATGTTCTTCCATCTTCACCTCCTTACCTCGATGTCTGCATTGGCTCCCAGGTGGCTTGAAGGCTTAAGGGTGAGGTCGCTTGAGTTGGAGCCACATGGAGAGAACAGTGGCATGTAGAGTGAGGAGAAGGGGGAAATTAGGAGAGTAGATAAGTCTTACCCTCAACTCCAGACTCTGGGAGTCAACTTTCCTCTCCTTTGCAGCTGCCCCAGAGTTCTAACTCACCCGTCTTTCAGGTGAAGGAAGGAGACCACAGACAGGACAGAGCGGGGATGAGACTCCAGGACACAAACGATGATTTGAAGTTGCGGGGAGGATGTGGTGCTCTGAAGGATAGGAATAGCTGGCACCTGAATTATGGGCAGAATGGCAGAGTGTGGGGGCTGGAGCAGGGCAGGTCGGGGGTGGATTAGTGGGTAGAACATGGGTCTGGTAGTCAGAGGGTCCTGGGTTCTAATCCAGACTCTGCGGCATATCTACTGTGTGACCTTGGGCAAATCACTGCACTTCTTCTGTGCCTCAGTTCCTTCTTCAGTAAAATGGGGATTAAGACTGTGAGTCCCATATGGGTGTTTAGTTAAGTGCTTGGCTCATAACAAGTACCGTACTTATCAGTTTTATTATTATTATTATTATAACAAATTGGTCACCTGAAGGCATCTGGAGGCTTTTCTCTGCTAGAGGGAGTCACAACTAGAAGGTTCTCCCCGCTCTTTATTCCTCATGCCTGGGAGACAAAGAGAGCACTCCACATGGCAAGGTTTAGCATGGTTTGGAAATAATAAATGAAGGAACCCGCAGTACCAGCCATTTAATTTAAATATCTTCCCTCTCTTTACAGCAAGCTCGATTAGGATTTTTTTTCCAAGTTCTTCACTTAGCGTCACTTATTGGCAAGAACATGGCCTTGGGAGTCAGGGGTCGCAGGTTCTAATCCCTGCTCTTCCACTTGCCTGCTATGTGACTTTGGGTGAGTCACTTAACTTCTCTGTGCCTCAGTTACCTCATCTGTAAAATGGAGATTAAGACTGTGAGTCCCATGTAGGACAACCTGTTGTCCTTGTATTTCCCCCAGTGCCTAGAACAGTGCTTTGCACATAGTAAGCGCTTAACAAATGTCATCATTGTTATTATTATCATTATTATTTCATTCAATCCTTCAGTTTTACTTAATAAGCACTGACTGAGTGCTAGATACTCTGCTGAATACTTGGGAGAACCCCTCCACACTATAACCCACATTCCTTGTCCTCAAGGATTTTACCCTCTACTAGGCACATTATTATTAAGCATTGAATGTTTAGCTGGTATTTAGGTGTTTTGGAGGCTAAATTTTGTTGAAACAAGTATATAGTCAGTGTAAACCTGAAGCAGATCAGGTGACTGTCCAGAAAATACTCTCTTTCCCCTGTGACCCCTGTGATCTGTATCTCCTCTAGGGTCCTTCTATCTCAATCTGATCTGGCTGGGGAGTTACCAGTCATACATCACTGCTGAGAGAGAACAATCCTTGAGCTTCTCATCATTCCAGAAAGGATCAACATAGCTCATTTTCTTGAAAGACTTCCCACCAAGCCCAACTATTTGTGATCGTCATAATGACACTGTTATTCTCCAATTACATCCCCTCTGATGATCTCTTTCTTCTTTACCACTTAGACACGCAGCTTTTCTGTTTGATAATTCAATTTTTGGCCGATGGGATTAATGCTTTCTTGAACACTTTTACCCAAACCTCTAGTAGAGTGATCTAAAACAGTCTCTCCATTTTGTTTAGCAAGTAATTTTGTTTTTTACTATTTCTAAATGGATCACTCTCTAATAGTGGTAATCATGGTAGCAGAAACAGCATGGCTTAGTGGAGAGAACATGGCCCTGGGAGTCAGAAGGGCCTGGGTTCAAATCTTGGCTCTGCCACATGTCTGCTCTGTGACCTTGGGCAGTCATTTCACTTCTCTGAGCCTCAGTTACCTTGTTAAAATGGGGATTAAGAGTGTGAGACCCATGTGGGGCTGGGCCTGTGTCCTACTTGGTTAATTTGTATCTAACTCAGCACTTTGAAGAGTTCTTGGAACATGGTAAGAGCTTCACAAGTACCATAATCATTATTAACAGCCACAGTAGCATTTTTGAGAGGCACAGCTGGTACTCTTCACTGCACTAGGCTTTGGGGAAGTCTGGAATAAAGACGTTACATGTACTCTAACCACAGGGAGCTTACAGTCTAACGGGAGAGGTGAACATAAACACATGTTCCCCACACTTCACTGTAACCATAATCCTGGACATAATATTTCTTTGTGAGTTCCATGCAGGATTAGTTGTTCCATAAAATAGTCTTTATTCTATCAAACACCTTTTTCTCACTTCTCAGTTGAATCAATTATTTAGTCAATCTTTGGGACGATAATTGAATTCCTCCACTGTTACTATAACACAGTATTTGTATATAATGCTTTTACTTTAGCAAAGTGCTTTTCAACTCTCATCTCACTTTCACCCTCACATCTTCCCTTGTCGGGGTAGGTGCTGGGGCAGAGGGATAAAGAGATGATAGTAACCCCATTTTACAGGTGAGGAAACTGAAACCCAGAATAGTAGTAGTTGTACTATATGCCCAATGGTAATGATATTTATTAAATGGTTACTGTACTAAATGCCTTGTAAAGCTCACAATCTGTGAATATAACTGCAATCGTAGTAGTCAATCATATTTATTGAGAGATTACTGTGGGCAGAGCACTGTATTAAAGACTTGGGAGAACTCACAGGAAAGACTGGAGAAAGACACTTTGGGAACAATGAAACATTAAAACATCATAAGAGGTCAAATGCAAAAATGCAAAAAATAAAAACAGCCCCAAGTCAGTAGGGGCTGTGCCTAGAGAAGCCGAATCTCAGGCTTCTCATGATTCAGTGTCCACAGCGTACCCAAAGTTGCAGTATTGTACAACTATGGCCACTAGATTTCCCCAGATTACATGGGGCCCTCAAGCTGCAGCTGCTCTTCTCTTACCTCAACACTCCAAAAGGAAGCAGTTTGAGGTCGACCGTCTGCGTCCCAGGTACGAGATTGTTGAGAGTGCGTAGAGAGGTGAGACTGTAACTGGCAGATGTTTTCAGCCACTGTGGGGCAAACGGGTTGTGAGGAAAGGGTCAGGAGGTTTGTCTTAGAAAAAAGCACACACATGTGCTGACATGTTCTTTGTATGGAATGGTGGACAGGACCCAGGGGGCTGTGGAAGGAGACTGTATCTTTCCCACTGGACTCTGAGCTGCTCAGACTTGCACTGTGGTGAAACTGAATTTACATCATTCACTTTCAGGTTGCCTCTTGTGCACATGACTGTCTAGTTCCTAGAGTAGTAATAGTAGTAGTCGATATAGCTAGTAGAAGTAGAGAAGCAGCGTGGTTCAGTAGAAAGAGCCTGGGCTTGGGAGTAAGAAGTTATGGGTTCAAATCCAGGCTCTGCTGCTTGTCAGCTGGGTGACTTTGGGCAAGTCACTTAACTCCTCTGTGCCTCAGTTGCCTCATCTGTAAAATGGGGATTAAGACTGTGAGCCCCACGTGGGACAACCTGATCACCTTGGTTCCTCCCCAGTGCTTAGAACAGTGCTTTGCACATAGTAAGCACTTAAAAATGCCATCATTATTATTATTATTGCTATTTATAGTAGTAGTAACATTTACAGAGCATCCCCTGAGGTCAATACACTGTAGGATTCCTGTCACTCATTGCCCAGGGATGGATTCCTTCATGAAGCGACGTAGCAAGAGAAAGAGAGAGAATGGGCTCAGAAAGGCTGTTTTATACAAAATTTATTCCGCGAGGCGAATTGGATTATTTGATTAGTTTAGACAAGGCAAATTGAACATCCCTTTCAGGAGGCCCTTTCAGAAGGAATATGATGATGTAATGATATTAGAGTTCCCTATGGGGAGAAATATATTTATGTGTTACTTGTGTGTGGCAGAATCCCAAGGTTCCACCCACAAGGAATTCACTTATGACTTGTTCGCATGTGGTGAGGCAGTTACCTCCCACCCACGAATGCTTCCTACTCAGGAGGAATCCATTTAAGGGTTACATGCCCCTCGAGAATTAATTTTGTTAATGATGTATTTCGATCTATAATTCTATTTTTTTTATTTTGATGCTATTGATACCTGTCTACTTGTTTTGTTTTGTTTAGTTGTCTGTCTCCCCCCTTCTAGACAGTGAGCCGGTTGTTGGGTAGGGATTGTCTCTATTTGTTGCTGAACTGTACTTTCCAAACGCTTAGTACAGTGCTTTGCACACAGTAAGCTCACAATAAATATGAATGAGTGAATGAACGAATGAATGAATGAATGAATGAAAAGCACCCTAGCTTCCAGCCCCATGAGTGTTCAGCAGGATATTCATCCATCCCATGGCTCATTGCTTGGTGCAGACAGAGTGGTTATCCCACGCTCTGGGCAGAGATAACATGCAACCAGGTGCTGCGAATCTGGATCTACCACCCAGGTCAGAGGCTGGAGTTATTTATCACCTGTGCTCCTAGACCATTCCAGCTTCCGGCCTCAGTTTATCTAATCTCTGCCCTTCCCTCTCCTTCATACCTACTTTGATTGGCAAGGGGGCGAGGGACACCTGCATTCCCAGCTTGGGCTATCAATCTTGCAGTTTTGGTTGTGGGAGCAATATCCCACCCACACTTCCGAGTTCCACCTTGCTGGCTCTGGCAGTCATGAGATAACATTTGACCTTGAGATGATGGTTACCCCGGGATCACCTTGGGGCAATCCCTTCTGTCATTAGCTCAACAACAAGGAGGGTTATGTGAATGCTATTGGAACAAATGTGGGGTTTTAAAATTTTTACAATTTGATATCAGGTTCAATAGATGCAAACACATATATTGCATTATTTGCTTGTATCCACCTAAGTGCTACACTGAAAACATCCCTTCAAAGGTCACCAATGATCTCCTTCTTGCCAAATCCAATGGCTCCTACTCCATCCTAACCCTCCTCGACCTCTCAGATGCCTTTAAAACTGTGGCCCCCTTCTCCTGTATACAGTATCCAACTTTGCCTTCACTGACTCTGTCCTTTCCTGGTTCTCCTCTAATCTCTATGGCCATTCATTCTCAGCATCCTTCACAGACTCATTTTCTCCTTCCCACCCCCTAATTGTGGGAGTCCCTCAAGATTCTGTTCTTGGTTCCCTTCCATTCTCCATCTACACTCATTCCCTTGGAGAATTCATTCACTCCCAAGCCTTCATCTACTATCTCTGTGCTGATGATAACCCAATCTACACCTCCTCCTCTGATCCAGGCTCGCATCTCCTCCTGCCTTCGAGACATCTCTACTTGGATGTCCTCCCATCACCTCAAACTTAACAAAACAGAGCTCCTTAACTTCTCTCCCAAACTCTGTCCTCTCCTGGATTTGTAGATGACACAACCATCCTTCCAGTCTCACAAGACTATAATCTTGGCATCATCCTTGCCTCTGTTCTCTCATTCAACCCACATATCCAATCCGTCATCAAATCCTGTCAGTCCCCCCTTCACAACATCGCTAAAATGTGCCTTTTCTTCTCCATTCAACCAGATACCATGTTATTCCAGTCACTCATCCTATACCGCCTAGATTACCGCAACAAAATCCTTGTTGACCTCCCAACCTCCTGCTTCTTCCCACTCTAGTCCATATTTCACTCCACTACCCGGATTATCTTTCTACAGAAATGTTCAGGGCATGTCACTCACCTCCTTAAAAATCTCCAGTGGTTGCCTATCCACCTCCATATCAAACAATAGCTCCTCACTATTGGCTTTAAAGCAGTTCATCACCTTGACCCCTCCTACCTCACCTTACTTCTCTCCTTCTATAACCCAACCTGCACACTTCACTCCTCTGGTGCTAACCTTCTCACTGTGCCTCGATCTAACCTGTCTCACCAACAATCCCTGGTCCATGTCCTACCTCTGGCCTGGAGTATCCTCCTTCCTCAAATCCACCAGACAATGACTCTCCCCCCACTTCAAAATCTTATTGAAGACACACCTCCTCCAAGAGGCCTTCCCAAACTAAGCTCCACTTTTCTTCATCTCCCACTCCCTTTCGTGTCACCTTGACTCACTCTCTTTGCTTTCCCCAAAGAGGAGAACATAGAGGGTGATTAGGGAAACCACACACTTGGCTGCCCGGACCTCGGGCATCACCCTGGGGTAGCAACCAGGCCCGTGGAGGTGCTGGACCTGCCCCAAAGAGCTTATGTATATATCTGTAATTTTATCATTTATATTAATGGCTGTTTACTGATGTCTATTTCCCCCCTTTAGATTGTGAGCTTATTGTAGGCAGGGATTGTCTCTCTTTATTCCTGTACTAAACTTTTCCAAGCACTTAGTACAGTGCTCTTCACACAATAAAAGCTCAATAAATGTGAACAAATTGAATTGAATAATTTACAGTGCCCACTTAGTAAGCTTAGTAAGCACTTATCAAATACAATGTTTGTCTCTGTGTTTGTGTGTGTGTGTGTGCGTGTATGTGTGTTTGCCTTGCCACAGCACTTTCTAACATTCCCCATCCCCCAGACCATGCTCCTTTGGATAAAGTCTCACAAAGGTCCTGCTATGTCTCCCAGAGAATGGATGCCAGCGAGATATCCTATGGGATCCTTATTCTAATAGAGATCATTATTGGCATGTGGAGGAATGTCATCCTCCTCCTGGTTTATGCTCACGTGGTCTTCACCAACCACAAGATGAACCCGTCAGACTTGATCCTCGCCCAGCTGGCTTTGGCCAACACCATCATCCTTCTCACTCTTGGCATCCCAGAGACCATGTCAGCTTGGGGGCTGAGGAACTTCTTGGATGCTGTTGGTTGTAAAATCCTCTTCTATCTCTTTCGAGTGGGCCAGGGCCTTGCCATCTGCACCACTTGCCTCCTGAGCATCTTTCAAGCCATCACCATCATCCCTGGCACCTCCCGGTGGGTAAGAGTCAAAGCCAGGACTCTCCCTTCCTGCCTCTTCCCTTGGGTCCTCAGTCTGTTGATAGATGTGTCTGCACTGCTGTACATGGAGGAACACCGCAACATCACCAATATTGAAATGACATTCATTTTCATATACTGCTTCTCCACTAGTCCAAATAGTCACCACTCTGGTCAACACCGTTGTCCTCTCCTGTGGGACCTGTTCTTTATGAGGCTCATGAGCGCAGCCAGCAGCTACATGGTGCTTCTTCTGTACAGATACCACTGGCAGGTCCAGCACCTCCACGGGCCTGGTTGCTACCCCAGGGTGATGCCTGAGGTCCGGGCAGCCAAGTGTGTGGTTTCCCTAGTCACCTTCTATGTCCTCCTCTTTGGGCAAGCAACAGTCACTCTAAGCATTTTAATCAACATGAGGAAAAAATCCCCTCAACTGGTAAATTCTTTCAAGGTGTTGTCCTTTACCTTCTCGGTCATCAGTCCATTTCTCAGCATTCTCAACAACCAGAGGATGAGAATGTTTGGGAGAAGAACATCTCTTATTTCCAACTTTGATTCCTCAACAGCTCTTAAAGAAGTTGCATGAACTTGGTGGATATCCCATGTTGACATCAGTGGGGAGAGGAAAGGATCAGGGGTGAGGTGTGGAGAAAGATGGAGTCCTCCCGGCCCCTGATGGGGTCAAATATTCACTGCCCATGGTTCTATGATCCTAGGGAATGATTTGGACAAGAGGAATTTGGGGAGGCACAGTGGCGCCTGAGCCTCACTACCAAGTATTTCCTGGAGGTGAGTCAGATGCCTCTCAGCCCTGAGTGAACTCTGATCTTGAGGCGCACGGGTCTTCTCAAGACACCCAGTTCAATCCTGAAGGCTTTTGTCCCCAAGTTCCACCTTTTCACAAAGATCATTATGTTTTTGATCCACCAGACCCCACAGAACAGATGATGCAACTTAAATGGTGTAGTGTGGGGAAAGGGGACGGTGGGAATGACCATTCAGGGTTCATGGGGGAGAAAGACACAGAATGCTCAATGGTTGTGACTTTAAGTTGTAGCTCAGCAGAAACAGTGGGAAGGCAGATGGGTCTTCACTCACAGGGGTTGTTGATGGAATAGGATCCAAAGCCCTGAGATGAGGAAAGGGACAGGGACAAAAGGCCCCAAAATTTCGGGTCAGGCATGGCATATGGTACCGGAACTAGTGAGAGAAGCAAATCAAGCCTTTTTCCCACACTTCTTGAGGGCCAAGACCCTATTTCCTACCTCCATTGCCCTCACCCAAATGCTTAGTGCAGTGGTCTGCAGGCAGTATGTACCCCAATTATTACCATTCCTTGACGTCCTGTCTCACTAAATTGCAAACTTGTACAAGTTAGACATCATGACTTATAACTTCATTATATTCCCTCATAAGCATTTGTGCACTGTGGTGTGACTTTCTTCAGCCAGGGGAATGGATGTTCCGGTAGAGAAGCAGCATGGCCTAATGCAAAGACCACAGGCATGGGTCCTAATCCCAGCTCAGCCACTTGTCTGCTGTATGACCTTGGGAAGTCACTTAACTTCTCTGAGTCAGTTACTTCATCTGTAAAATGGAGATTAAAAATGTGATCCCTATGTGGGACAGGGACTGTGTCCAACTTGATGAACTTGCATGTACCACAACACTAAGTAGAGTGCCAGGCCTATAGTAAACCCTTAGAAAATACTCTAAAATACTACTAATAATTTAAAAAACCCTTCTATGTGGCCCCTCTTGGAGTCCTCCAAGCTAGGCAACAGGGGCAGGACTTGCTACAGCTATCACATGTCAGAGCTTTCTCCATTAGAACCAACACAAACAGTGTGAGAAGCAGTGTGGCCAATTGGAAAGAGCATGCCCGGGCCTGGGATTAAGAGGGCCTGAATCCTAATCCTGGCCCCGCCCCATGTCTGCAGTGCAACCTTGGGGAAGTTACTTAGCTTCTCTTTGCCTCAGCAAATTCACCTTTAAAATGGAAATTCAATCCTGCTCCCTGCAGTTTAGACTGTAAATCCTATGTGGAGTAGGGACTTCATCCAACCTGATTATCCTATATCTGTCCCAGCGCTCAGAACAGTGCTTGACAAAGTTAGGGCTTAACAAATACCAGAAAATAACCTCTTTCCCTTCCCACTTAGGAAACTTGCCAGCTAGTGTACCCCTATACTTTAAAGGGGGTAGACAGTGTAACCTAGACTGGAAAGCCCAGGACTGGAAGTTGGGGGGACCTGGATTCTAAGCATGGTTCAAACTCTGTTGTGTGCCCAAGGAAAAGTAATTTATCCTCTCTGAGCCTCAGTTTCTTCATTCATAAAACAAGAAGATCCCTGTCATCCCTCCCTTAGACTGTGAGCCCTGAGTGGGACAAGGACTGTGTCCCATCTTGAAAGCTTGTATCTCCTCCAGTGGTTTATAAAATTCAGCACTTAATAAAGGCCAGCACATCTTTATTATTAGCATCATTGTTATCATTATTGTTGCTATAGTATTTTTGTTGTTCTTGTTATTCACTGTATTTTAAGGAAAGCATAGAGATAGTAGCTCAGATCTTCAGAATGGGCACATTACTGAGTAATTCTGCAGATAAAGGATAGATCCCTTCAATTGTATTTGAATCCCCAAATTGCTTCCTGTTCCTTCACTTTCTGATGCCACTCAGTGACTCCACGGTGTGACAACACAATTAACAGCAACTAATTAGTGTGAAGACCTCTGGGTGGTTAAGTCCCAGACTGAGGTATTGGCTGACTGTCAGAGTTTATTACACCTCAGCAGGTCATTCATACAGGTACACACAGTATTCATTCCCTACTGGAGGGGTGAGATGAGGAAAGCAGCTGTTAAATGTTGCTTCAGGCTCCTCCTGCCAAAGTTCAGCTAACTGCCCTCCCAGAGAACAGGAGATCAGAAAACAGGTGAGTAGGTCAGAGGGACTTCTCTCTCTCTTCTCTTTTCTTTCTGGGCCAGGGGCCAATGCAAAAATGATGTATAGCAGAGCAGAATGTGTGTGCTGGGCTTGGGACTCTTGAAATGACTGGGCTGGGAGATGATTAGAGCTTAAAAGAGGATTGGATCTCGGGTCTCGGCTGGGATGAAGAGTGCAGACATCACCGGGGTAGGTTGAGTTGCCAACCTACTAAACCACTGTTGTGCGTGTTTTTTGTTTTTTTGTTTTTGCCTTCCAAAGTCTGGAGTCTCCAAACTGTGGGGGTGGGTTGGAAGCGATCTCCAAAGGCTCCAAGCAATCAAGCAAGCTGGCAATCAATCCAGAGTATTGATTGAGTGCCTTTCATTTGCCCCCTAGATTTCGAAAAATCAGTGGACAAGATCCTTTCTCTCAACCACGCCCTCTGTAGTACCATCTTCCCCCCCATTCCACATCCCAATTCAGCCCGAACCGTCCCATCACAATTAGCAGGAGGCCACTATCACTTGATCTCCAACGACTGGGTTCAGGTCATTACTGTAGGGATGGTGGTGACAGGCTGCTGGACCTCACGAATTGCATGGACTTCTCCTGTCAGGTCATCAATGGTAGTAGTCGGGGTATTATTTCTTTAATAGTTACTCTGTGCAGACCACTAAACTAAATGCCGGGAAAGAAGACACAGGTGGGAATTGGACATGGAACTCGACCCTTGAGGAGGTGACAGTCTGTGAATATTAATCAAACAATTAATTAATTGAATTAATTGAGCACTTCTTGTGTTCAGAACACTTAACTAAGCACGTGGCAGAGTACAAGATAATATAATAAACATTTCCTGCCTACAGCAAGTGTACAATTTAGAGGGGGAAGACCAACATTAATATATATAAATACATAAATTATGGAATTGGACAAAAGTGCTGTGGGCTGAGGCAGGGTGTGAATAGAGAGTGCAAACCAGGGTGATGCAAAAAGGAGTGGGACAAGAGGAAATAAAAAGTCAGAGAAGGCTTCAATAAGGTTATGAAGGTGGGGAAAGTAACTGTTGGCCGGTTTTGAAGAGAGAAGGTTTTCCCGGCCAGAGGCAGGGTGTGGGCGGGAAGCCGATGGTGAGAAAGACAAAATGGAGGTACAGTGAATAGGTCGGCAGTAGAGAAAGTAAATGTGTGGGCTGCGTTGATGTGAATGCCGGTGGGGGGTTAGGGGGTTGTGTGCTTTAAAACCCACGCTAAGGAGTTTCTGTCTGGTAATAAAAATAATAATAATACTTGAGGTCGACTGTCTGTGGCCTGGGTAAGGGATGGACGAGGGTGTGGAGGGAGGTGAGGCTGCCTTTGCCAGATATTTCATTGAGCCGCGGTAGAGCAAAGGGGCTATGAGGAAAGGGTCAGCAGTTTTATGTTGGGGAAAATCATGTGATCCTACTTGCGAGCGGTGATGGGACCCAGGGAAGGGAGTCACTTTGGACACTGAGCTGCTCAAAGTTGCCCTATGGTAAAACTGAATTCACATCCTAGTTCCTAGAGTAATAATGATAATAATGATATCTGTTAAGCATTAATTACGTGCCAAGCACTGTTCTAAGCTCTGGGGTAGATACAAGTTAAACAGGTTGTCCTACTTGGGGCTCACAGTCTTCATCCCCATTTTACAAATGAGGGAACTGAGCCACAGAGAAGTGAAGTGACTTGCCCAAAGTCAACCACCTGACAAGTGGTGGATCTGGGATTAGAACCCATGACCTCTGACTCCCAAGCCCGGGATTTTTCCACTAAGCCATGCTGCTTCATGTGAGCTAATTCCCCTCAGAGAACCAGAGAGGCAGGACCAATCAGGTGCCAATCAGCATCCATCCACCACCATATTTAGTAAATATTTTGTGGGTCCAGAGTAGGATCCCTTCTGTTGTTAGCTTGACAATAAAATGGGTTATATGAGTATCATTGGAAAAAATGTGGGATTTGTGCGTTTTTACAATTTGATATCAGGTTCAATAGATACAAACTCATGAATGGCATACTTTGTTTGTAACCACCCCAGTGCATAGTGCAGTGTCTGGCACATAAAACGCACTTTACTAATACCAGAATTATAATTATTATTGCTATTACTATCCTGAGCTAGTCATCTTTCCGTATCCTGCTGTGTGCTGCGTTTGTGTGTCTCTGAGTGTATGTGTGTGTGTATGTCTTCCCACTGCACCTTCTTACTCTCCCCATCTTCCAGACCACGTACCTTTGGATGAAGTCTCACGACATTCCTGCTGTGAATCCCAGAGAATGGATGCCAGTGAGATATTCTTTGGAGTTCTACCTCTGCTACAGATTATTATTGGCATCTCGAGGAATAATAATGTTCGTATTTGTTAAGCGCTTATTATGTGCAGAGCACTGTCCTAAGCGCTGGGGTAGACACAGGGCAATCAGGTTGTTCCACGTGGGGCTCACAGTCTTAATCCCCATTTTAAAGATGAGGTCACTGTGGCACAGAGAAGTGAAGTGACTTGCCCACAGTCACACAGCTGACAAGTGGCTGAAGTGGGATTCGAATCCATGCCCTCTGACTCCAAAGCCCGTGCTTTTCCACTGAGCCACGTCTTCCTCCTTCTTGTTTATGCTCACGTGGTCTTCACCAGCCGCAACATGTATCCTTTAGACATGATCCTCTCCTAGCTGGCCTTGGCCAACATGATCGTCCTTGTCAGTTTTGGAATCCCAGAGACCATGTCAGCTTGGGGGCTGAGAAACTTCCTGAATGCCATTGGATGTAAAATAGTCTTCTATGTCTACCGAGTGGGCCGGAGCCTTGCCGTCTGTACCACCCGCTTCCTGAGCATCTTCCAGGCCATCACCATCAGCCCTGCCACTTCCTGGTGGGCAGGAGTCAAAGACAAGTTACCCAAGTGCATCCTTCCCTCCTACCTCTTCTTTTGGGCCCTCAGTCTGCTGATAGATGTGACTACACTGCTGAATATGGACAGACCTCTAAACTCCACGAATAATCAAAGGACATTTATTACCAAATATTGCTCCTCCATCAGTGTCAGTGCAGTTGCCAACCTGGTCAATGCGGTGGTCCTCTCTCTGCGGGACCTGTTCTTTGTGGGGCTCATGAGTGCAGCCAGCGGCTATATGGTGCTTCCCCTGCACAGGCACCACCGGCAGGTCCAGCGCCTCCACGGACTGGTCGCTCCCTCGGAATGATGCCTGAAATCAGGGTGGCCAAGAATGTAGTCGCCCTAGTCACTCTTTACGTCCTCCTCTATGCGCAAGAGACAGTCACACTGAGCATTTTAATTAGCGAGAGGAAAAAATCCCCTCACCTGGTGAATTCTTTCAAGATGTTGTCCTTTACCTTCTTGGTCATCAGTCCATTTCTCATCATTCACAGTAAACAGAGGATAAGAATGTTTGGGAGAAAGACGTCTCCAATTTCCAACTGGCATCCCTCACCAGCTCTTAAGGAAGTTTCATGAACTTGGTGGATGTTCTATATTGACATCAATGGGGAGGGGACAGGACAAGGGGTAGGACGTGGAGAATCACTGTGCCCCTCCTCCCCGGTGGGGTCAAATATTTTTCAGTGCTCCCTGATACGGAGGAATGATGGGATGGTACTCTTGGTTTTGGGGATGCACATGGTAACCCTACTGGGAGAAGAATCTCACAGTTTGCATATATATACATACATGAATTGTCTGTCTCCCCTCCCCACCCAGATTACAAGCTTGCTGTGGGAAGGGAATGTGTCTGTATGCTGCTGTATTGTACTCTTCCAAGTTCGTAGTACACTGCTCTGCAAACACTAAGTGCTCAATAAATACAATTGAATACATGAATGAATGAATGAATCCTGGGATGAGCTAGCTGCATATCAGCCTTGACAAAACTCTGATCTCATTGTCCACGGCTCCTCTCAAGACCCAGGGTCTTTGGTCTCCCAATTCCACCCATTCTCAAGCACCATTTCATTATTGGTCCATCACATATGACGAAACAGAAGATGCAATTAAAATGAGGTGGTATGGGGAGGAGAAACCGCATGGTGTAGCGGATAGAGCACAGACCATGAGTCAGAAGTTCATGGGTTCTAATCTCAGGTCTGTCACTTGTCTAATGTGAGACCTTGGGCAAGTCATTCCACTTCTCTGTACCTCAGTTCCCTCATCTGTAAAATGAGGATTGAGGCTGTGAGTCCCATTTGGGACAGGGACTGTGTCCTACCTGATTTGCTTTTATCCACCCCAGTATTTAGTATATTGCCTTGCACTTAGTGAGCATTTAACAAATACCACAATTATTACAATTATTCTTATTCTTATTATTATTCCATTATCATTTTACTATCCCAAGGAATTTTTATCAGACCCTTCACAAAGTGTTAAATAAATATCCTTGATTAATTGATAAGCCATTGGGTAGCCCTCTGCCACTCGATTCTATCTCAAATTTAAATCTGGTCAGAGCTCAATCCTGTATGAATTTAAAGAGAAGCTGCGTGGCACACTGGAAAGAGCCTGGGCTTGGGAGTCAGAGGTCATGGGTTCAAATGCCGGCTCTACCTCTTGTCAACTGTGTGACTGTGGGCAAGTCACTTCACTTCTCTGTGCCTCAGTTACCTCATCTGTCAAATGGGGATTAACTGTGAGCCTCACTAGGGACAACCTGATGACCCTGTATCTCCCCCAGCGCTTAGAACAGTGCTCTGCACATAGTAAGCGCTTAATAAATACCAACATTATTATTATTATAATTATGGACAATAATATCATTAATTTAGGGCTTCCTATATTCTAGGAGCTTTAGTATTTACAAGGTTTTGTGATCAAACCCCGTGTCCCACTTGGGACATTCAATCTATTTCTAAACAATCTGTCTTTTTCAATAGTGTGCAAGCCCACCTCTGCCCAGAAAAGGCCCAGATGAAGCCTGACCCTCCACACTCCATGTTCTTCCATCCACACTCTCCTTACCTCACTGTCCTCATTAGCCCTCTAGAAGGAGTCACATCTAGGAAGTCACAACTGTGGCCTGTGTGTTCACCCTGCTCTTCATTCCTCCTTCCCGGAAGATAAAGTGAGCATCCCAGATGGCAGAGCTCAGCACGGTTTGGAAATAATAAGTGAAATAACCAGTAGGAACATTTATTTAATTTAAATCCCTTCCCTCTTTACAGCAAGCTTAATTGGGATTTTTTTCCAAGTTCTTCATTTCATTCAATCCAGCAATTTCATCTACTAGGGGCTGACTGAATGCTAGGCACCGTGCTGAGCACCTGGGAGAGCACCACCATACTATGACCCACATTCCCTGTCCTCAAGGAACTTACCTTCTAATGGGTGCTTTATTATTAAGAATTGAACGTTTAGGTGGTGTTCAGGCATTTTGGAGGCTACATTTTGAGGCGACCATCCATAGTCAGTGTAAACGTGAGGCAAATCAAGTGACCGTCTAGATAATAGTCTCTTTCCCCTGTGATTGTTATGGTCTGTGTATCCTCTGGGTTCTTCTACCTCACTCTAATCAGGCTGGGGAGTTGCCAGCTATGCATCACTACTGAGAGGGAACAGTCCTTGAGCTTCAGATAGCTTTGGAAACTTCCAGAAAGACTCAGTGTAACTCCTCATCTCTGCAGCCCTTCTGTCAAGCCCAACGATTTGTAATCTTCATACTGATCCTTTATTTATTAATTTTTTTGATACTCTTTGCCATCAGGCATAGGGCTGTTTGATTTCATGACAATCTCCTCTTCCTTGAACAGTGGTGAAAAGAATGGACATTTTCCACTTTAGAGCAATCAGATCACCACTCTACACACCGCTACTCTCTGATTGAATCCTCTTTGATGACCTCTTTTTTCTTTGACACATAGGCAGCATTTCTATTTGATAATTTAGTTTTGGGTTGATTGGATTTTTGCTCTCTGGAACAGTTTTATCCAAGCATCTGGTCTTATGCTATTGAGTGATCTTCAACTCATAGCAATTCCATGAATACATCTCTCCGAGAACTTCCCATCTCCATCTTTAGTTTTCTGGGAGGTGTATCCATAGTTTTCTTGATAAAAATACAGAAGTGGTTTTCCATTGCCTCCATCCATGTGGCAAACTTGAGTCTCTGCTCTCAACTTTCTCCCGTGCTACTGCTGCCCAACACAGGTGAGTTTTGACTTGTAGCAAATTGTCTCCCAATCACTAGCCACTGCCCAAATTAGGAATGGAATGGGCTCTCTTGACTCTCCCTCCCACAGTCAAAGCTAGTAGAGTTCTGGGAAATCTCCAGGTGTTACCCTGAGAGGTTGAGCCTCTGGTAGATTGATCTAAAACAGTCTCCCCATTTCATGTAGCAAGCAATTTAGTTTTGAGCTACTACTAAATGGATCACTCTCTTACAGCAGAAGTCACAGTAGCTGGGTCAGTGTGGTTGAATGGATAGAGCATGGGCCTGGGAATTGGAAGGATGTGGGTTCTGATCGTGGCTCTGCCGCATGTCTACTGTGTGTGATCTTGGGCAAGCCACTTAAATCTCTGGGCCTTATCTGTCATATGGGAATTAAGCATGTGAGTCCCATGTGGGATAGGGACTGTATCCAACTAGATTAACCTGTATCTGCCACGGTGCTTAGAACAGTGCTTGGCACATTGAAAGAGCTTCACAAGTGCCATAGACATTATTAGCAGCAGGAGTATCATTTTTGAGAGGCACACTTGTTGATCATCATAGCAATAGGTTTTGGGAAAGTACAGAATACAGAGGCTACCTGTACCTTGACCACAATGAGCTTTCAGTCTAACAGGGGAGATGGTTCACATCTTCCCTCGGGGGTGATGGATGTTGGGATAGAAGGGGGAAAGAGATGGAAGTATCCCTATTTTACAAGTGAGGAAGCTGAGACTGAGAATAATAATGATTATCATATTTGTTGAGCATTTACTATGTGCAAAGCACTGTTCTAAGAGCTGGGGTTGATACAACGTAATCAGTTTGTCCCACCTGGGGCTCACAATCTCAATCCCTCTTTTACAGATGAGGTAACTGAGACACAAGGAAGTTAAGTGATTTGCCCAAAGTCACACAGCTCATAAGTGGTGGAGGCAGGATTAGAACCCATGACCTCTGACTCTGAACCCTGGGCTCATTTCTCTGGGCCCCAGCTTCCTCATCTGTAAAGTGGGGATTAAGAGTGGAGCCCCATGTGGGACTTGTGTCCAACCTGATTAACTTGTATTTACCTCAGTGTTAGTGAACAGTTCTGGGCACAAAGTAAGCGCTTAAAAAAAGTATTATTGTTATTATTAATGTTATTATTAAGGTACTTCCACTCTGATGGGGGAGAGAAGTATAAAATGAATTACCCTGGAATAGTCCAAATAAATAATTGAATTTGCTTGTATCTGTTGTGGGTTTTAGTACAGTGCCTAGCACATAGTAAGTGCTTAACAAATACCACAGTTCTTATTATTATTTTATTTATGTTACTACATGAATGTGCAACAAGTTCATAAGTGACAGAGTTGATTGAAGCGATGTTAAGGCTCAGGGTCCTGGGAAGTAATCAGGAAAAGCTTTTTGTTTCCATCCCTGCTAGAAGGTTTAATTTATTCATGAGATGATCACAGTGGCAGAATTCATCTCTCAGTTCAACTTCCCCTGAACCACTACCAAGAGGGGTTATAGCCCAGGAGTTTTCTTTCCTTGAGAATTTTGGAATTTTTCTTGTTATGCTGTCACCCACAAGCCCTGTCTTATACTTGTTCCTGTGCTTCCTAGACAGTGGACATTTGGGCATCACTATCTTTCAGGAATTTTTTTTTCCTCTCTGCCTTGACTTGACAGGAAACACCCCAATTGCTATTACTATTACTCTCTCATGCACTTATTCCAGTGCTGTGCACATTCTGTTACTATTAAATTTCATTACTTCTACCACTTTTAGTTCTATTACTATCTTCTCCAAAATAACCCCCTGCCCCCTGGTCTATAAAACATTAAAAGACTTAATTTAGATTTAAAGTGTCTAATAGTTTTCGGCACACAGTGAGTGAGTGCTCCATCAGTACCTTTAGACTGTAAGCTCTCTTTGAAGAGAAATCATATCTACAAAACCTGCCAAATTCTGCCAAGTAATTAGTGCAATGTTCAGTTTGCAGTAGGAACCTAATAAATACTATTGGTTGATTTGTGGATGAGTACATTAATCAGGGTCAATCAATGGTATTATTGAGCACCTATTGTTCAGAATTCACAAACACCCCAATTATTATTAGAACATTTTACTAAGCGCTTGGGGGGGAAGATGTAATAATAAAAGTAACTGGAGTATTTGTTAAGCACTAATTATGGGCCAGGCTCTGTTCTAAGTGTTGGGGTGGATACAAGGGAAGCAGCATGGAGCACAGTCATGGATTCTAATACCCGCTCTGCCACTAGTCTGCTGTGTGACCTTGGGCAAGTCACTTGACTTCTCTGAGCCTCAGTTATCTCATTTGTAAAATGGGGATTGAGACTGTGAGGCCCACCTGGGACAGGGACAAAGTCCAACCCGATTTGCTAGTTTCCTCGCCAGCACTTAATGCCATACCTGGCACATAGTAAGCACTTTATAAATACCAGAATTTTTATTATTATTATTGTTACAGGTAAATCATGTTGATGTCCAACTCGTGGAAGGCCTAGGGTATTTCTTCAGTCAGAATCCTAAACCCCTGGCACCAGCAGGCAAGTCTAGGTCTAGAACTCAGACCTCCCGATCCTCTAAGCTGGGTTCATCTCCTTGGACAAACAGCAGGGCTTCTTGTCCTATTACCAGTTTATTTCAATCAGCCACCATATTCAGTAAATATTTTGTGGGTCCAGAGAAGATCCCTTCTGTAATTAATTTAACAATGAGGTAGGTTATATACATACCACTGGAACAAATGTGGGATTTGTGCGTTTTTACAGTTTGATATCAGGTTCAATAGATACAGACACCTGTATCATAAACTTTATTGTTTTCCACCCCAGTGCTTAGTACAGTGTCTGGTCCACAGTAAGTGCTTAACAAATACCACAGTTGTAATTATGATTATCATCATCCTGAGCCAGTTGTCTTTCTGTGTCTTGTTTTTTGCGTGTGTGTCTGTGTCTCTGTGTATGTATGTTTGCTTGTTTGTGTGCCTTCCCACTGCACCTTCTAGCCCTCCCCATTCCCCAGGCCAGGTACCTTTGGATGAAGTCTCATGACATTCCTGCTGAGAATCCCAGAAAATTGATGCCAGCGAGATAAGGTAGGGCATTCTGCTTCTGCTACAGATTATTAATGTCATCTGGAGGAATGTCTTCCTCCTCCTGGTTTACGCTCACGGGTTCCACACCAGACACAAGATGTACCCTTTAGACTAGATCCTCTTGCCGCTGGTCTTGGCCAATCTCACCTGTCTTGCATCTGACCCTTAGCTCACATTCTGCTACTGGCCTGGAATGCCCTCCCTCCTCTAATATGACAACCACTCTTATCCACTTCAAACCTTTTCTAAGGCACATCTCCTCCAAGAGGCCTTCCCAGACTAAGCCCCACTTTTCCTCATCTCCCACTAAACGACTTACTCTCTTTGCTCTTCTCCCTGCCCAGTCCCTAAGCACTTAGGTACATATCTGTAATTTTACTTATCCCTTTTTAATTCCCAACTCCCAGCCCCAAAGCAATTAAGCACATATCTGTAATTTTATTTATATGTACTGATGTCCGTTCCCCGACTCTAGACTGTGAGCTGTTTGACACCAGGGAATGTCTCTGTTTATTGTTGTATTGTACTTTCCCAAGAGCTAAGTACAGTGCTCTGCATATAGTAAGTTCTCAATAAATACGACTGAATGGTATGAATGAATTATTGGTCCATCACATATGACGGAACAGATGATGTAATTAAAATGGAGTGGTGTGGAGTGGAGAGGCAGCATAGTGTAGTGGATAGAGCACTAGCCTGGGAGTGAGAAGGTCATGGGTTCTAATCTTGACTCTGCCACTTGTCTGCTGTGAGACCTTGGGCAAGCCACTTCATTTCTCTGTTCATCAGTTTTCTCATCTGAAAAATGGGGATTAAGACTGCAAGCCCCCTGTGGGGCAGGAGCTATGTTCAAAGCAGTTTGCTTGTATGCACACCAGTGCTTAATACAGTGCCTGGCACACAATAAATGCATAAACAAATATTATTAATATTATTATTAGGAGTGATGGTGGGAATGACCTCATGGGGATTTAGGGGGAGAAAGAAGCAGGACGTTTGATTGTTATGATTCACATTTACATCTCAGCAGGCAACAAGGGAAGACAGATGAGTTTAACAAAGCCAGGAGATCGGGAAAGGCACCCAAAGGTCTGGGTCTGGTATGGGATAAGGTACTGGGACTAGTCAGGGAAGTCAAACCTCCTTCCCAAACTCCTTGAGCACAAGGACTACATTTCCTACTTCCATTGCCCTCACCCACATGCTTATTACAGTGCTCTTCAGGAAGTAGGTATTAAATTATTATTATTCCTTGAAATTTTATCTCAATATGATGTATGCTAGAAGGCAGGAATCATGTCAAATACAAATGAATGAATGAATATCTTATAACTCTATTATACTCCCTCAAGCACCTGTGTGCTGGGAGGTGCTTTCTTTAGCAGTGGGAATTGAAGTTCTGGTAAAGAAGCAGTAAGACCTATTGGGAAGACCTCACTCCTGGGAGTCAGAAGGCCTGGGTTCTAAACACAGTTCCACCTCATGTCTGCTGTATGACCATTGGGGAAATCATTGAATTACTATTCATTCATTCATTCATTAGTATTTATTGAGCGCTTACTATGTGCAGAGCACTGTACTAAGCGCTTGGGATGAACAAGTCGGCAACAGATAGAGACAGTCCCTGCCGTTTGACGGGCTTACAGTCTAATCGGGGGAGACGGACAGCCAAGATGAGTCAGTTATAATAATGTTGGTATTTGTTAAGCGCTTACTATGTGCAGAACACTGTTCTAAGCGCTGGGGTAGATACAGGGTAATCAGGTTGGCCCACGTGAGGCTCACAGTTAATCCCCATTTTACAGATGAGGTAACTGAGGCACAGAGAAGTTAAGTGACTTGCCCACAATCACATAGCTGACACGTGGCAGAGCTGAGATTCAAACTCATGACCTCTGACTCCCAAACCCAGGCTCTTTCCATTAAGCCACGCTGCTTCTCGTTTGTGAAATGGTGATTAAGACTCTGAGCCCCTTGTGGGACAGGGACTGCTTTCAAACTGATTAAGTTGTATCCACCTCAGCACTGTGAAGAGTTCCAGCTATATAGTAAACTCCTAACAAATATTTAAAAAACAAAACAAAAACTCCTGAAGCCTTTGATACTGCCTAAATTGGACTCCTTTAGTCTATGAAACCCTGCAAGGATTTGCTACAACTCTCAGAACTTTCCCCCACTGAACTACTACAAATAAAATGTGAAGCAGTGTTGCCAAGTGGAAAGAGCACGGGAGCAAGAGGACCTGAGTCCTAATTCCAGCTCCACCATTTGTCTGCTGTGTGGGAGCCCATCGCTTAGACTGTGAGCTCGTCATTGGGCAGGGATTGTCTCTGCCTGTTGCTGAATTGTACATTCCAAGCACTTAGTACAGTGCTCTGCACATAGTTAGCACTCAATAAATACTATTGAATGAATGAATGACCTAGGGGAAGTCACCGAGCTTCTCTTTGTCATAGTTACCCCATCTGTAAAACTAGGGTCAAGTACCACCCAGAGAACTGGAGGAGAAGAATTTGAGGCAGTGGGAGTACACAACTCGCTCAAGGAGTTTGGGGAGGAATGGTAAAACGAAGATGGGGACATAACTGGAAGGATTCTTAGGGTCAAGAGATAGATTTTTTTTTGTAGCATATAATAATAATAATAATGGTATTTGTTAATTGCTTTTTCTCTGCCAAACACTGTTCTAAGTGCTCCATTAGCTACAAGGTAATCAGGTTGTTCCATGTGGAGCTCACAGTCTTAATCCTCATTTTACAGATGAGGGAACTGAGGCACAGAGAAGTTAAGTGACTTGTACAAAGTCACATAGCTGATAAGTGGCAGAGCCTGGATTAGAACCCACAACTTCTGACTCCTAAGCCTGGATTCTTTCCACTAAGTCATGCCGCTTCTTTGTATTCTTTCGCAGCATTTAATATAGTGGTCCTCATATAGTAAAACTTTAATAAATACTATGCCTACTACTGTTAATGTTTTGATCTGACTGTTTGATCACCGAATTCGTGGGGTCCTGAGTCTGGTCACAACCCCACTGCAGTTAAGCGCAGTTAATCTACATCTGGGCAACTTCAGTAGAGATCAGATGACCATGGCCACCTACGAATTGTGAGGCCTATGATTTAACCCAACTATATGTGATGTGGAGGAAGCAAAGGTTAAGAAGGAGAGAGTGGTTGAGAGAAAGGATGTTATCTGCTGAGTTTTATACTTAGATTGCACAGACGTAAAGCTCAGTCAGTACTATGTCTTGATTGATTCATTAAAAGATTGAATGGAGCCATAGGAAATTGCTTCCAAACCACTCCCATAACCAGGAATCGCCAGTCAATGGAAGGAAAATATTCACAACTATGCTTTAGTAAGTTAGAAATTCAGCATCCCAGTTGTGTCTGCACTCTACCACCCAGCAAAAAACCGAGATCCAGTCCTCTGTTCAACTTTCATCGTGTCCCAGTCCTGGTCATTCCCGAAGAGCACCAAGCCCAGCTTGCACATCCAGCCCAGCACCATATCCTACTAACCTGTTCTCGGCTCTCTGGTTCACTGGGATGGCAGCTCACCAGACTCTGGCATGACCAGGCTGAAGCAGCATTTATCAGCTGCTTTCCTCATCTCTCCCTTCCTTCAGGGAGTTATTAGTGCTTGTCGATGAATGAGGAACTCATTAAGCATTAATCAGCTCTGACACCCAGACGAGGACCACTACTGTCCATCAGCCTGGGTTCAAGGAACCCAGAGGTCCTGACACTAATTAGTGATTCCACTCTGTGACAACTCAGTTAATGACAACTAAGTGGCATCAGAAGGTGAAGGGATGGGAAGCAATTTTAGGAACCAAATACAAGTTGTGCAATTCATCCTTTGCCTCCAGTATCACTGAGTAATGTGCCCATTATGAAGATCTAAGCAACTGATTTTCTCAGTATTTTCTTAAAATTTCTTAAAATCCCAAAGAATGGATGCCAGCGAGATATCATATGGTGTCCTGATTCTGCTACAGTTCATTATTGGCATCTCGGAAAAAGTCTTTCTTCTCCTGATTTATGCTTATGTGATCTTCACCAGCCACAAGATGAACCCATTAGATTTGTTTCTTGCGCAGCTCACCTTGGCCGAACAGCCTCATCCTTCTTTCTCTTGGCATCCCAGAGACCATGTCAGCCTGGGGGCTGAGAAACTTCCTGGATGCTATTGGCTGTAAAATCCTCTTCTACTTCTACTGAGTGGGCTGGGACCTTACCATCTGCACCACCTGCCTCCTGAGCATTTTCCAGACTGTCACCATCAGCCCTGGCACTGCCCAGTGGGCAGGAGTTGAAGCCAAATTACCCAGAAGCATCCTCCCCTCCTGCCTCTTCTCTTGGGTCCTCAGTCTACTGACAGATGTGATTACACCAATGTACATGGAGAGACCTAAATCTCACGAATATTCAAATGACATTTATTTTCAAATATTGCTTTTCCAACAGACCAATTAAAGTCACCACCTTGATCAATGCAGTGGTCCTCTCCCTGCGGGATATGTTCTTCATGGGGCTCATGAGCATTCCAGCAGCTACATGGTGCTTTTGCACAGACACCACCAGCAGGTCCAGCACCTCCACGGACCTCATTCCTCACCCAAGGTGATGCCTGAGGTCCGGGCAGCCAAGTGTGTGGTAGCCCTGATTTCCCTCTACCTTTTACTTTGTGGGCAAGAGATAGGTTGAGTGTTTTAATCAACATGAGGAAAAAATCTGCCCACCTGATGAATTCTTTCAAGGTGTTATCCTTTACCTTCTCGGTCATCAGTCCATTTCTGATCATTCATAATAACCAGAGGGTGAGAATATTTGGAAGAAGGACATCTCCCGTTTCCAACTCTGATTCCTCACCAGCTCCTAAAGAAGTTGCATGAACTTGGTGGACGTTCCATATTGACATCAATAGGAAGGAGACAGGACCAAGGGGTGAGATTTGGGGAGACATGGAGCCCCCCTCACCCTTGATGGGGCCAAACACTCATTGACGAAGGTTCCCTGATCATGGGAAATGATTCGATTGAACAAGAGGGGCGGAGGGGGGCCTGGGCTTGGTCAGGGAAGGGGCAAGTGTTTCCTGGTAGTGAGTCAGCTGCCTCTTAGTCCTGAGTGAGCTCTGATCTTGGGGAACATGGGTCTTCTCAGGACATCTAGTTCAATTCCAGAGGATCTTGTCCCCAAGTTCCACCCTTTTACAAAGACCATTACATTTTTGGTGCACCAGGCCCAATAGAACAGGTGATGAAACTTAAATGGAGTGGTGTTAGGAAAGGAGATGGTGAGAACAATCACTCAGGGACCATGGGGGAGAAAGAAGCAGGACCCTCAATGGCTGTGACTCTCAATTACACCTCAGCAGGAGCAATACAAAGGCAGATGGATCTTCACTCACAGGATCTGGATGATAGAATGGATCCAAAGCACAGAGATGGACAAAGGCACAGGGACAAGAAGCGCTAAAGATCGGGGTCAGAAATGGCATATGGTAGCAGGACTAGTGAGGGAAGTAAGTTAGGCACTTTTCCCACAGTTCTTGAGGATAAGGACCCTATTTCCTGCCTCCATTGCCTTAACCCAAGTGCTTAGTACAGTGGCCTGCAGGCAGTATGTACCCCAAATATTGCCATTCCTTGACATTTTACCTCACTAAATTGTAACTTGTACAAGTCAGGCATCATGATTTATAGTTCCAGTGTACCCACCCCCCCACAAGCACGTGGGCACTTGAACGTGACTTTCTAAAGCCAGGGGAATTGATGCTCCTGTAGGGAAGCAACATGGCCTAGTGGAAAGACCACGGGGCTGGGAATTAGAGAATCTGGGTTCTAATCCCAGTTCTGTCACTTGTCTTCTGTATGTCCTTGGGCAAGTCATTTAACTTCTTGAGTCAGTTAGCTCATCTGTAATATGGGGATTAAGCCTGTGAACCCTATGTGGGACAGGGACTGATTAGCTTGTATGTACCCCAGCACTTAGTAGAGTTCCAGGCCTATAGTAAACTCTTGAAAAATACTGTAAAATAGTAATAATAATAATTAAAAACCCTTCAATGTGGCTCCTCTTGGTGTCCTCCAAGTAGCAGGACTTGCTACAACTATCAACCTTCAGAGCTTTTTCCATCAGAACCAACAGGAGCAATGCAAGAAGCAGTTTGCCCAAGTGAAAAGAGCATGTCCGGGCCTGGGATTAAGAGGGCCTGAGTCCTAATCCTGGCTCTACCCCTTGTCTGTTGTGTAACATTGTGGAAGTCACTTCGCTTCTCTTTGCATCAGCTAATTCACCTGTAAAATGGGGGTTAAATCCTGCTTCCTGCAGATTAGACTGTGAGCCCTATGTGGATTAAAGACTTTGTCCAACCTGATTATCCTATATCTGAACAGTGCTTGACCTAAAATAGGGGCTTAACGAATACCACAAAAAACCCTATCTCCCTCCCCAGTCAAGAACCTTGTCAGCAAGTGTACCCCTAGATCACAGAGGGAGAACACAGTGTAACCTAGAGGGGAGAGCCCAAGACTGGAATTTGGGAGACCAGGATTCTAGTAAAGGTTCAATCCCTGTTGTGTGACTAAGGAAGAGAAACATTCTCTCTGTGCTTCAGTTTCTTCATTTATTAAGAAAGGAGAAGATTCCTATCACTCCTCCCTCTTAGACTGTGAGCTCCATGTGTGACAAGGACAGTGTCCAATCTGAAAAGTCTATATCTGTTCCAGTGATTTGTAAAAGTCAGTGATTAATAAAGGGCATCATTATTATTATTAGTTTTGTTGTTATCATTGTTATTGTTGCAGTTATTCTTTTGTGGTTGTTGTTGTTGTTTCCAGGATTTTAAGGAAAGCATAGAGATAATCAGTAGCTCAGATCTTCAGAAAGGGCACATTATTGAGTGATACTGCAGGTAAAGAATAGATTCCTTAATTTGTATTTGCATCCCCAAATTGCTTCCTGTTCCTTCGCCTTCTGATGCCATTGAATGACTCCAATGCAATTACTGACAACTAATTAGTGTGGAGACTTTTGGGTTGTTTGATACCAGCTGAGATACTGACGAGTGTCAGAGGTGATTACTTCTCGGTAGTCACTCATACATGCACACACAGTATTCATTCCCTAAGGGAGGAGAGAAATGAGGGGAAATTAGGGGAAGCAGTGTGGCTCAGTGGAAAGAGCCTGGGCTTCGGAGTCAGTGGTCATGGGTTCGACTCCCAGCTCTGCCACTTGTCAGCTGTGTGACTGTGGGCAAGTCACTTCACTTCTCTGTGCCTCAGTTAGCTCATCTGTAAAATGGGGATTAACTGTGAGCCTCACGTGGGACGACCTGATTACCCTGTATCTCCCCCAGCGCTTAGAACAGTGCTCTGCACATAGTAAGCACTTAACAAATACCAACATTATTAAGTGAGGAAAGCAGCTGATTAATGCTGCCTTACCCCCATCCTGCCAGAATTCAGCAAGCTGTCTGCCCAGCCAACAGGAGAGTGGAGAACAAGTGAGTAGGACAGAGGTGCTTCTCTCTCTCTCTTCTCTTTTCTTTTAGGACCAGGGGCCTGCACATACATGATGTACAGCAGAGCAGGATGTGTGTGTTGGGCTTGGGCCTTTTTTGAAATGACTGGACTGGGAGAAGATGAGAGTTGAATAGGGGACTGGATCTCAGGTCTCAGCTGGGATGAAGAGTGCAGACATAATGGGGAGGGCTGAGTTGCTAACCTACTAAATCTCTGTCGTGCATTTTTTTTTTCCTTCCAAAGACCAGAGGCTCCAGAATGTGGGGTCGGTTGGAAGTGATCTCCATAGGCTCCAAGCAATCAAGAAAACAGGCAATCGATCCAGAGTATTGATTTGGTGTCTTTTGTGTGCACCCTAGAATTCAAAAACTCAGTGGACAAGATCCTTGCTCTCAACCGCACTCCCCCCGTAAATTCTTCCCCCCATATCTCACATCCCAAATCAGCCGGATATTACCCCTCACAATTGGCAGGTGACCACTGTCATTTGATCTTCAAAGATGACCACTGGCTTCATTCAATCGTATTTATTGAACTCTTACTGTGTGCAGAGCACTGTACTAAACGGTTGGAAAGTACAATTCAGCAACAGATAGAGACAATCCCTACCCAACAACAGGCTCACAGTCTAGAAGGGGGAGACAGACAACAAAATACAACAAGTAGATAGCATCAGTGGCATAAAAATAGATAAATAGAATTATAGATATATGCACATAATTAATAAAACAAATAGAATAATAAATCTGTACAAATATGCACAAGGGCTGTGGGGTGGGGGGGTAGGACTGAGGGAGGGAATAGGGGCAATAGGAAGGGAAGAAAGAGCAGAGGTAAAAGGGGGCTCAGTCTGGGAAGGCTCAATAACCCCTGCAGTGGCTCTTCAGCCTGCCCTTAGAGAAGGGAGCTGGGGGCCACAGCCTCAGTCTCTTTGGGACCCTGAAGCCATTGGTGGGGGCCAGTCTGGATGAGAAGGAATTGGCAGTAAAAAAGTCATTTGATTCACAGAAATCAGTAAGTCGGTTTCTGGCTTGATTCTGATTTCCAAGGCCATATTTTCCAACAACCTTCATTTCCATTCCATTACTAACTTTTGCATTCCAATCCCCAGTGATCACCAACACATCTTGCTTGCAGTTTTTATCTCTGGACTTCACTGTAAAATCTACTTCTTGCTCTGCACCTGTTGTTGGTACTCCCCAAGTATTGTTATACTGAATTGTTTTCCTCTGAACCTAACAGATATCATTGACATCATTATACCCAATAACTGTCATAGCAAGTTCTATGTCAAATTTACCACTACACCATTTCTTCTTTTTTCAGCATGAACAGATTACTAGATACTGTGCTTATTTGAATGGAAATACCCAATACCAGTCCATTTCAGTTCACTTATTCCCAGAATGTCGATATTCAACTGGGTCATTTCATTCTTAAGTATTCCCAGCTTTCCTTGGTTCATACTCCATGTTCCAATATTCAGGATATCTTTACAGCTTCGGATACTTATTTCTTGTACAGCAACATCAGCGACTGAAGGTCCCGAAGGCTCTATTCTGGCCACGTCATAAATAATCATGATATTCTGAGAGATTGTCTGCTCAACCCCAGTAGCTCATTGAGTGCCCTCTGACCTGAGGTGCTCATTTTCCCGCACTGTATCTGCAGTCATTCTGGTATGTGTATCCTTAGAGTTGCCTTGGTAAAAATACAGACGTGTTTTACCATTACTTCTGCACAGCAAAAACCTGAGTCTCTTCTATTTTCTTTGATCAGCAATTTAATCATTTGATCATCCACCTTTGACTCTTTCCCATATCACTGCTGCCTAGCAGAGGTGAATCAGTTTATCGAATGCTTCAGCTTAGACCTTTCCATTATGGGTAAACCCAGTGAGAGTATCTCTCAATGGAATAGCTCTAAGCTTCATTGGCATCTGTAAACTCCCCTGCCACGGTAAGGCATTGATGGAAGGAGAGGGAGTCTAAATCACTGGTGGTAAAATTCTCCTATGAAAAAAGTAGGCCTAATTTACTGAGAAAACAATGTAAAGGGAATTATTAATGGAATAATAAACCAATACCCACCCATGTTGAGGCTGAGTTTCAGAAAACACAAAGTGATCAATTCATGTACCTACAGTATGATTCACTGAAGGGCACAGAAAGGTGATTGACATTCAGGATCTTTTATCTGCAGTACAGTGCCAATTCTGGGCTATAGGTCTGTGACCCAGCAGCCTTTGGAGCCACTGAACCTCTTTGTCACCCAATTCTACTCGCTAGTGTTTTCATAATCCATGATACATGTCCAACTCTTGGAATGCTTTGGTGGAATGCTTGATTCTCCAGTCAGAATCCTACACCTTTGGCACTGGCAGGCAGGTCTAGGTCTGGAACTCAGACCTCCTGATCCTCTAAGCTGGGTTCTTCTCCTTGGACAAACACCAGGACCTCTTGTTCTATTACCAGTGGTTTTCAATCAGCCACCATATTCAGTAAATATTTTGTGGATCCAGAATAGGATACTTTCTTTTTTCAGTTTGAAAAAAGAGGTGGGTTATGTGAATACAATTGGAATAAATGTGGGATTTGTGCATTTTTACAATTTGATATCAGGTCCAATAGATACAAACACATATACTACACGATTTTATTGTACTGCCCCAGCACTTGGCACAGTGTCAGGCACATAGTTAGTGCTCAACAACTACCAAAATTATAATTATGATTATTATTATCCTGAGCTACTGGTCTTTCTGTGTTTTGTTGTGTGTTTATGTGGGAATGTTTGTTCGTCTTGCCACTGCAACTTCTAACCACCCCCCCATCCCGCAGACCACGTTCCTTTGGATGAAGTCTAACCAAGTTCCTGCTGTGAATCCCAGAGAATGGATGTTAGTGAGATGTCTTACGGCATTCTCCTTCTGCTACAGATCATTAATAGCTTCTGGAGGAATGTCTTTCTTCTCCTGGTTTGTGCTCTTGTGGTCTTTACCAGCCACAAGATATACCCTTCAGATTTGATCCTCACGCAGCTGGCATTGGCTAATACCATCAACCCTCTTACTCTTGGAATCCCAGAGACCATGTCAGCTTGGGGGCTGAAGAACTTTCTGGATTTGGTTGGATGTAAAATCTTCTTATGCCTCTAAAGAGTGAGCTGGGGCCTTGTCATCTCCACCACCTGCCTTCTGAGCATCTTCCAGGCCATCACCATCAGCCCCAGCACATCCTGGTGGGCCGAGGTCAAAGCCAAATCACTCTGAAACATCCTTCCCTCCTGCCTCTTCTCTTGGGTCCTCAGTCTGCTGATAGAGGTAACTACACCGATATACTTGGAGAGACCCTGCAACCTCACCATTATTCAAATGACATTTATTATTAAATATTGCTCCTCCAACAGTCCAGATACCGTCACCACTCTAGTAAATATGGTGGCCTTCTCCCTGCGGGACATCTTTTTTTGTGGGGCTCATGAGCACGGCCAGCGGCTACATGGTTTTTGTCCTTCACAGACATCACCGACATGTCCAACACCTCAGTGGATCTGTTTGCTCCCCCAGGGTGATGCCTGAGGTCTGGACGGCCAAGAATGTAGTCACCTTGGTCACTCTTTACATTCTCTTTTATGGACAAGGGACTGTCACACTGAGCATTTTAGCCAACATGAGGGAAAGATCTCCTCACCTGGTGACTTACCCCAAGATATTGTCCTTCACCTACTCGACCATTAGTCCATTTCTGATCATTCACAGTAACGAGAGCATGAGAATGTTTGGGAGAAGGACATCTCCAATTTCCAACTCAGATTCCACACCAGCTCCTAAGGAAGTTGTATGTCCTGGATGGATGTTCCATATTGACATCAACAGAGAGGGAAAAGGAGAAGCGGTAATAACAATAATGTTGATATTTGTTAAGCACTTACTATGTGCAAAGCACTGTTCTAAGTGCTGGGGTAGGTACAGAGTAATCAGGTTGTCCCACATGAGGTTCACAGTTAATCCCCATTTTACAGATGACAGAACTGAGGCACAGAGAAGTAAAATGACTTGCCCACAGTCACACAGCTGACAGTTGGCAGAGCCGGGTTTCGAACCCATGACCTCTGGCTCCCAAGCCCGTGCTCTTTCCATTGAGCCATGCAGCTTCTCGCTGGGGTGGGATGTAATAACAATAAGAACAATAACTGTGGGGTTTTTAAGCATTTAGTATATGCCAGGATTGTACTAAGCACTGGGGTAGATACAAGGTAATTGGATTGGACACAGTCCCTGCCCCACATAGGGCTCACAATCTTAATCCCCATTTCATAGATGAGGTAGCTGAGGCACAGAGAAGTGAAGTGACTTGCCCATGGTTACACGGCAAACAGTGGCAGAGTCTTCTGACTTCCAGGCCCATGCTCTATCCACTAGGCCACACAGCTGCTCCATATGGAGAGACGTGGAGTCCCACACCCCAGTGGGCTCGAACACTCACTGCTCAGGGATCCCAGATATGGAGGAATGATGAGATGGGATAGTTGGGGTTGGGGGATCCACATGGAACTGTGAATGGTGTCACAGTCTCACTGCCCCTTGGCTTCCTAGAGATGAGTTCGCTGAGAGACCTCCCAGCCTTGAGAGACCTCTGATCTCAGTATTCAAGGCTCTTCTCAAGACACCCACTCCAGTCTGGGGGCCGGGGGGGATGGGGAGGTCTGAGTCCCCAGATTCCAACTTTTCACAAAGACCACTTTATCATTGATCCAACAGATATGATGGGACAGACAATACATCTAAAATGGGGCAGTGTGGGGTTGGGAGACAATGAGAATGAACCATTCAAGGTCCACAAGGGAGAAAGAAACAGGATGCTTGATGTTTGTGACTCCCAGTTACAGCTCAGCAGCAGCAGTGGGGAAGACAGATGGGATATTGCTCTCAAGGGCTGGAGGATAGAACGGGATTCAAAGTCCTGAAATGGGGAAAGGCTCGGGGATAAAATGTCCCTAAAGACCAAGATCAGGCATGGGATTTAGTAGCAGAACTAGTGAGGGAAGTAACTCAGCCCTTTCCCACATTCCTTGAGAACAAAGACCATGATTCCTACCCCGGCTGCTCTCTCTCAAGTGCTCTGCATTCAGTAGGTACTCAATTATTATCATTCCTTGAACCTCTGTCTCCAGTACATTCTATACTCCTAGAAAACAAGCATCATGTCCTGTAGCTCTATAATGTTCTTTCAAGTTTTTGTTTGCTTGGCTGTGTCTTTCTGCTGCCCTGGGAATGATGTTCCATTAAAGAAGCAGCATTGCTTAGTGGAAAGATCCCAGGCCTGGGAGACAGAGGAAGTCCTGAGTTCTAATCCCTGCTCTACCCCTTTTCTGCTTTTTGACCTTGGGCAAGTTACCAGCAGTCCCTGTCCTTTCATCTCTGCTTACATCACCACCCTCTGCTGGATCCTCTTGTCTGCAAGTTATTTCAAGCTTGCCTTTCATTGAGGAAGGCTTTCTGGGGAGGGGTTGAAGCAAGCGTCAGTTTCAGAAAATCCCTCAAAATATTATAGGGAGAAAGGCTAAAACCTGAAAATCACCCCCTCTGCTGATCATGAATTTCTAATATTTTGAGGCTTTTGGAAGTGAGGCAATCCATATTTCCTTGTAATCACTGAGGAGATCAAATGGTGCAGCAAATATGTAATAAAGCAGAGTTTGCCTATAGAACCATGACAAAGGAAATGTAGATCTAAATAGGTTGGGGTGGGATGTCCAAAAGATGCTCCTAGTCTAAAAATGTCATGCTGCTTGCTCAAATAAACCCCTCAATGTCTTGACTCAGAGACGCAACCTCACACCCAACAAATAAACCACAAGTACCCCACCTGTGCACCTCTCGGGGTCACACCTGGAGAGTTTCCAGTACTCTACCAGTGTCGACTATGGGAGGGAGAGTCAAGCAGAGGCCTACCCATTCCATTCCTAGCTTGGGCAGTGGCTAGCGAGTGGAAGGCAATCTTCTATAAGTCAAAACTCACCCATCATGGGCAGCAGCAGCATGGGGGGGTGGTGGCATGTTGAAGGTGGAAACTCAGGTTTACTGTGCAGAAGAAGGCAATGGTAAACCGCTTCTGTATTTTTACCAAGGAAACTCTATGGATACACTACCAGAACAATTATAGATGGAAGAGGGGTGTTCTGGGAGAGATGTGTCCATGGCATTGCTTTGGGTCGGACACAACTCGACAGCATAAGACAACAACAAGAAGAAGTCCTCCTATGAAATAGGTATTGGCAGTGCCATCTTTGAGAGAAGGAACCTGGTAGCATTTTCACAAGAGGGTACCTACCATCACGTGGCCATTTGTGGAGAAAAGTGGCATAGTAGCCATTATTGGAAGGGCTGGATGATTAATATCTTTAAAAGTTCCTCTACTGCAGCTCATTTTGGGGGAATCTTCATTCATGTATTCATTCGATGAATCATATTCATTGAGTGTTTACTGTGTGCAAAGCACTGTAGTAAGAAGCAAGTGCTTGGGAGAGTACACTAGAACAACAAATAGACACATACCTGCCCACAGTGAGCTCACAGTCTAAAGGAGGAGACAGACATGGTCTAGAGGAGCGGGATTTGCTTTGCTTATAGGCAGGAAGTGCTCTGACATTCAGTGTAAGAGTGTTTGCTGGGGGCAGCCTAGGAGGAGCAACCGAAGATTTAGCTTCACTCCTGCTATCATACCCTTCCACATCAGCAGAATGCAGGGAAAACAGTTCTAGATTATGGAGAAACAATGAGGTTGAGTGGAAATGTGAAGAGCTTCACTAATCTGTCCTCTAGAAGCAGAAACCTAGTCCAGGAGGATTTATTGAGTTTACAGTGTGCAGACATTGTTCTAAGCACTTGGGAGAGTACAGTATAACAATCAACAGACTTATTCCCTGCCCCCAACGAGCTTACAGATTGCACTTCAAGTCAGGGTAATGCAGAAGAGAACGGGAGGAGAGGAAAGGGTCAGGAGCTTAGTTTGGGAAGTCCATCTGGTGAAGTGCCCTCAAGAAGGCTTTGGAGTGGGGAAGAGTAATTGCTTGTCGAATTTGAGGAGGGAGGACTTTCCAGGGCAGAGGCAGGACGTGGGCAAGAGGTCAGAATCAAGATAGATGAGATCGAGGTACATTGAGAAGGTTAGCATTAGAGAAGTGAGGTGTGTGGGCTGGGTTGTAGTAGGAGAGAAGCAAGGTGATGTAAGAGAGTATAAGGTGATTGAGTGCTTTCAAGTCAATAGTGCAGAGTTTTTGTTTGATGTGGCAGTGAATGGGCAACCACTGGAATTTTGGGGGGAGTGGGAAGACACATCCTGAATGTTTTTGTATAAAAATGATCCAGGCAGCAGAGTGAAGTATGGACTGGTGTGGGGAGAGGCAAGAGGCTGGGACATCAGCAAGGAGGGTGTTATAGTAATTAAGGCAGGGTAGGATGAGTGATTGTATTAACGTGGTAGCAATTAGGATGGAGAGGAAAGGGTGGAATTTAGCAGTGTTGTGAAGGTGGGACTAACAGGATTTAGTGATGGATTGAATACGTGAGTTGACTGAGAGAGGGTCAAGGATGAGAGAGGAGTCAAGAATTCATTCAATAGTATTTATTGAGTGCTTACTAAAAGAGAGGGGTCAGCTTCTGGCAGTCTAGAGTTGCCTTACCTGGGTGAGCAGTGGCCATTCCAACTCTTTTACAACACCTGAAAAGAGCTCTGCAGGCAGTGGAGGAGTAACTCTAAATGATCAGTGTGAAGAGGGCAGAAGTCACTTGGACCATTAAAAACTCATTATTCTATTTATGCTGCTCTGCCTTTCAGCTCTGAGTATCAGGGCCCTGCTCCAGCGGTTCAGCCAAATTCGAGGAATACTTAAACTTCCTAGAGATTTAGTTCTCTTTCAAAACAATATTCCCCAGAGAGTCAGCTCATGCCTATGGGACAGAATAGGAATTTTGGTCCCCAGGGCCAGGCTGACTTCAAATTGTTGACTGGATAAAATAGTTTTGATTAGGGTAGCAGGATGTTAAGGAATCTTTTCCTTCTGACCATTGAAACTCTCTCCTAACTGCTTTGAGCCATATGTGGCCTCCATTAGCACCTGAGGTACTGGACCAAAGGATTTTCCCAGGATCCTATTGGTCCTGTGTCAACTTGTGGAGTTCCCTCTTTGAGAATGACTGAGGACCAGAACTATATCCTCCCTCACAAACCAGTGGAAGCCCTGGAGGGGAAAAGTACACCCCATTTTCAGAAGGCAATGCTGCCCACCACCTCACAGTTGGCTCTCCTTCTAGCTGTGAGGGTCTCTGAGTCACCAACTAGAACATGGTATTAGTAAGCCCCTCCAACACCCACATCAATTCTCTGTCAGGTTCAGGCAAATGCTATTTGGAGGTAGAAACTTGTTCTTCTCCATTTATCCCTCCCAAGATCCTACCTTAGGTCTCCTCACTCAGTAAATACCAAGTGCCTTAGGTACTCGGGAAATGCTATTATTCATGGTGATAGAACTTTGGGGATTTTCTGGAGGTACAACAAATTCCCTGATGAATCTGTGCTACTAGGTTCTTGAATCAAAAATGCTAATAAATGGTTGCAATCAATTGTCACACAATAATATTGCAAGCTGTTTTCATATGGAAGTTTTTCAAATTTCTTCCTGAAGGTTTCCCAGGATTCTATTTCAGAGGCCTGAAAATAGGATACATCCATCGATGGACATTAACTTTAAAGCATTCAATCAGCTTGCCTCGTCAAACTTTACCTGGCTACTTTCTGACCACAAACCAGTCTGGACACTTCTCTTCTCTAACATTAACATACTCACTGTACCTCTCTCTCATCTATCTCACTACTGACCTCTTATCTACCTCCTCCTTCAGACCTGGAACTCCCACCCCTTCCATATATGACAGACCACCATTCTCTTCACTTTTGAAGTCTCCTTAAAATCACATCTCCAAGATACGTTTCCTAACTAAGCTCTCTTCCCTACTCCCTCTCACTTCTGCATTGCCTCTATACTTGTATCTGTGCTATGTAAGCATTTGATAGCCATACCAGCCCTAAAGAACTTCTATATTTATCCGTATTTATTTATATCCATAAATTTATGGGCCGGGAACCCCTCTACCAGCTCTGTTGCACTGAATTCTCCCAAGCACTTGATACAGGGCTCTATACATAGTAAGCACTCAATAAATACCATCAATAGGTTGGTTGATTAATGGAAACTCAACAGGGAAGATGTGGGAGATGGCCACCCATCTCTTTCCCTATCTATCTCATCCCATTATCTTATAAGACCTGTGAGTTTGTCAATAAGGGTTATTTAGGTTCATGTGGCATCTTTGTCCTAAACCTGCACCCTCCCATACTCCACCTCCCCTAGTGTACCTGCCTCCTTCTCACCCCTGCAACCACGGTGCAGATGCGGCCTCTAGGTGGTATCCAATAAATGCTGCTAATGTAAAGAATGGTGCCAAGCTCTTTCCCTTTGGTAAAGCCAGTAGTCATAATCACTACTACTCTGAACACTAATGGGTAAATATTTTCATAGAAAAGCTATGAGACCCTAACCTGCAACTCGAGAGTCACTGAAATGAATATTCCAGTATCATTATAGGATTGTGAACCTTTGCATCATTTCCCCATACTTTGTGGATACCAAACGTCCTCCTCTCTCCACCTCACTCTCTCCAATGACCTCTCCCCACTGGCTGACCCTCAGTTTCCTGAAGGACCAGATGGAAACTGGATTACTTGAAATGTAATGGGCAGACCCTAATCTGCTTTACCTCCTTTCTCCATCACACTCTACTGGATCCTCCTTGTTCAAGTTTTGTTTTTCAAGCCTGCACATCAAAGGAAAAAGCACTTCTGAGGGTGTGGGCAGAGGAAGATGTGGAATTCTCAGAATATATCTCGAGATAAAAAGGAGAGATGAGGTAATGCCTGCAAAATTGCCCCGGGCTGATCCAGAAACTGATCTTCTAACCTTCTAAAACCCACATCATCATTCTGGTATTTGTTATGCACTTACTGTGTTCTAAGCCCTGTAATATTCACTGGCACAGAAAAAAAAAAATGAACAGGTCAGACAGGCTGTAATCCTCATGTGGGATAGGGACTCTAAGTGAGTTATTGAAAATGAATGCATAACTTTTTATAGAGGCAGGGTTTATGCAATGCTTTACAAACCTGTAGCATTTCGAAGATCTTACAGACTATGGAGTCAAATACAGTTGTCCAATTACTGTGTAGGCCAATGGGACAGTCATTTCATTGTAAACCCCAGCTCTCCTCCAACACCATGGCAAAGTGAACCTCAAACCGCAGTGTGTCCATTGCAGTATCATTGACCCCATGTCTGAAAAGACATTGTCAAAAACTGCATCTTCAGTTGTGAAGAAGAGCAAAATAGGTCATAATTGGGATTGCAGGAAAGCACCAATATATCATTTATCAACATTGTTGCTAACACTGTAATCATTATCATTATTCCTGTCATTTGGTAAATGATGACTTTATGACAAGCACTATACTAAGTACTGAGAAAAGGTACTCAGATATTAAAGCATATGCAGCACCATGGTGTGCTTACAGATGAAAAAAAGTTATGTGTCTCTCAAAACAACACCTCAAAAACTCAACAACTCAGTATTTGGGATGGGTGTTACCACTGCCATCTTTGAGAGAAGCTACCTGGAGGCCACCATGCAGAAAGGGTTCTGGCAGCAAATTTGAGTGGGACTGCATGATTGTTCCTTACAAAGTAATTGGTTATAGGGGATCTTTTAAGTATGGCAAAGGGTCCACCCTTCCCACACTGCACAATGGGAGAAGGTCTAACTGGCTTTCTTAGTGGATTTGGCCTGGAAGCCAGTATGAGAGCATGGGAGAAGACAAACTAGGAGCAGTAATAGAAAGTTGTACTCCCTTCCTCCTATTGAACCAATCCTTATGTCCAAAGGGTCGAGGAGTATGGCCATGAAAAAGAGAGAAAGCATGATGCTGAGTGTGAGGCTAGAGGGAGGAGCCTGGTCATGGAGGACAATAACAATAATAATAATAGTGGTATTTGTTAAGAGCTTACTATGTGCAAAACACTGTTCTAAGCACTAGGGGGATACAAGGTGATTAGGTTGTCCCACATGGGGCTCACAGTTTTAATCCCCATTTTATAGATGAGGTAACTGAGGCACAGAGAAGCTAAGTGACTTGCCCAAAGTCACACAGCTGGCAAGCAGCAGAGCCGGGATTACAACCCATGCTCTCTGACTCCCAAGCCATGAGTGTCTGTAAAGCCCATTCCCATCATGCCCAGCTTGATGCCAGAGTAGGTGGGCCCAACCTAACCCTGCTAAAGTGCTGAAATGAGCTTTACAGGCAGCAGAGGAATAATTCTGAATGCTTGAAGGGAGGAGACCAAAGACACTCTGCTCATAATAAACTCAACGTGCTGTTTCTCCCTGCTATCTCACCTGGCTACTCTCCTACTACAACCCAGCCTGGTCACTTGTTTTCTCTAATGCTAACCTTCTCACAGTACCTCAATCTCATCTATCACACTGCTGATCTCTCGCCCATGTCCTCCCTCTGTCCTGGAACGCCCTTCCTCCTCATATCAGACAGATTTTTGTTCTCCCCCACTTCAAAGCCTTACTGAAGGCACGTCTTCTTCAAGAAACCTTCCCTAACTAAGCCCTCTTCTCCTCTTCTCCCACTACCTTTTGCATTGCTCTTACTTGCTCCTTCATTCATTTTCCCTCCCATCCCCACAGCACATATGTATATATCTGTAATTCATTTATTTGTTTATTTATATTAATGTCTCTCTCTTCCTCTAGATTGTGAGCTTGTGGGCAGGAAGGTGTCTGTTGTTATATTGTACTCGCCCAAGTGCTTAATACAGTGCTTTACATACAATAAGAGTTCAATAAATATGAATGAATGAATGAAAGTGGGATGGATGAAGCAGTAAAGAAAGCAAATAAGGTGGTGGGGGTGGTTGATGGCTTAGCCTAGGGGGACTTCCTGGTGGAGGTATAATTTCAGTAAGACTTTGTAGCTGGGGAGAGTTCTGGTCTATAAGATGCATAAAAGGAGGTATTCCAGGCAGGAGGGAAGGTGAGGAAATGGTCAATAGCAGGTGACTCGAGAGCCAGGAACAGTGAGTAGATTGGTATTAGAAGAATGAAGTGTGTGGGCTGGGTTGTAGTGAGAGACAAGTGAGGATAGGTAAGGTGGAGAGGGTTGACTGAAGGCCTTGAATCGGATAGTGAGTTTGTGCCATCAGTGGCATTTATAAAGCAGGAGAGAGTTCCAGGCCAGAGTTTGGATGTCAACAAGGGGTCACCAGGTTGATAGGCAAGATTGAGATACTGTTGAGTAGGTTGGCATGAGATGAGCAAAGTCTGGGGTTTAGGTTGCAGTAGGAAATCAGTGAGGAAAGATAGGATAGGGCAAAATGACTGAGTGTTTTAAATCTGATGGGAAGAATTTTCTGTTTGATGTGGAAGTTGATGTTCTTGGACAGAACTTTTTTTTTTAGAAAAATAATCTGAGCAGCAGAGTGAAGTATGTACTGAATGATTACTATGTCAGCCCCCTTGCTGACCTCCCAGCCTCCTGTCTCTCCCTACTACAATACATACTTCACTCTGCTACCTGGATCAGTTTTTTACAAAAACCTTCCCCCATATTTCCTCACTCTTTAAGAATCTCCAGTGATTGCTCATTCTCCTCCACATCAACAAAAACTCCTTGTCATTTGCTTTAAATCATTCAATCACCTCGGCCCCTCCTACCTCAGCTTGTTGCTTTCCTACCACAACCCAGCCCACACACTTGGCTCTTCTAATGCCATCCTTCTCACTGTACCTTGATCTCACCTATCTCACGAGTGACCTTTCAAAAACATCCTGCCTCTGGACTGGAAGGTCCTTCCACTCCATAGCCTACATATTCTACCCTCCCCACCTTCAGACCCTTATTGAAGATACATCTCCTCCAAGAGACTTTCCCTGCCTAAGCCCTCCTTTTCTCTTTTCCCACTTCCCTTGGTGCCACCCTGATATCTCTCTTTACATCCCCTCCCTCAGCCCCACAGCCCTTATTCACTTATCCATAATTTATTGATGTATATCAATGTCTGTCTCCCAATCTAATAATAATAATGTTAGTATTTGTTAAGCGCTTACTATGTGCAGAACACTGTTCTAAGCACTGGGGTAGATACAGAGTAATCAGGTTGTCCCACGTGAGGCTTACAGTTAATCCCCATTTTACAGATGAGGTAACTGAGGCACAGAGAAGTTAAGTAATAATAACAATAATGTTGGTATTTGTTAAGCACTTACTATGTGCGGAGTACTGTTCTAAGCGCTGGGGTAGACACAGGGGAATCAGGTTGTCCCACATGGGACTCACAGTCTTCATCCCCATTTTACAGATGAGGTAACTCAGGCACAGAGAAGTTAAGTGACTTGCCCACAGTCACACAGCTGACAAGTGTCAGAGCTGGGAGTCAAACCCATGACCTCTGACTCCAAAGCCCAGGCTCTTTGCACTGAGCCACGCTACTTCCCCAGTCTTCTCTCTAGACTCTGAGCTTTTTATGGGAGGGGGATGTTCAAACACCTCTGTTGTAGTGTCCTCTCCAAAGTGCTTAGTATCATGCTCTGAATATAGTAAATGCTCAGGAAATAACTGATTGATTGATTGGATTGAAATGAGGAGATGCAGGAGACTGGCTGGGCTGTCAGCAAGGAGGCTGATGCAGGAGTCAAGACAGGATAGAGCATGGGTCTCATTTGTGTACAGAGGGATTGAAGGGGCCGTGCATGGAGCAGTCTGGGTTGGGCTGGGGTTTGTCAGGTTGTGAATGTGGATAGAAAGCCTCCAGGCTGATCTCATCCAGGCCACCAGGGCCATGCATCTGACAATTCTGGTACCCGTTGGGTGGCTGTTTTATGTAGCTCCACACTAGCTGGACATATTCGCTACCTATCACCAGCTACACAGCACAAATCTTCTGGCACATTTGTACACCCCTTTCATTACTTCGGCTCCATCACTGTCATGTCATCTCCAACTCCACTTTCCCCAGGCATGACTCTTTCCCCTGCCACAAACCCTCCAGATTTTCTGAAACCCAAACCTCTGCTCAATCCTTCCCCATTCAGTTCCAATCCACTTCGTGCTTCTCAAGACAGCAGGGCCTAAGCAGAGTGATGCATGTTTAACAGACACAACATGTTGGACAAGTTTAAGTTTTTGGGGTGCAGAGCCAACACAAAGTCTTCCACTGGGTTGTGGATAAATCATCTCTCTGTCCCCAGCTGCCCCACTTGAAATGGCTCCTGAAAATTCAAATTCCACAGCCAAGTAGGTCATAATGGTGGATCCACTTTTTCTACCACCTTAAACTTGAGAGATTCGAAATGCCATATGCCTGTCCTTCTCATCTCTCCTCCACCGGCCCCATGGCTCACCAGTACAACCCAAAGGGAGATATCATCATCTCCCTTCCTCCTGCACAGATCTGGAGGACGTGATAACACCTTCCCAGTGCCCAATCCCCTTCCCCTCGGTTCCCATCCTACCTGGACGGTGGGACAGTTGAGGAGGTTGTGTCGCCTTCCACCTGTAAAGTTGGGAGAGAACAAAGGCGATCTGAGCTAATGCTGCTCTGTCCACAGAGCATTTTCCAGTGAAAGCAGGAGCCCCTCAATTCTACATCTTCCACCTGGGAAACTTTATCGAGTCTCAGCCGAGGGCACGCCGTTGCCCAGTGATGGCCCCCCAATCCCTGTTCTGTTGTGGAACACATGGCACTGTGATGTCACCAGTCTCCGGGGCTGGGGCATTTGCCTGGGGTGAAGCCGTTCAGGGCACAATTTCCTGTGCTAAGAAAAATGTCATTATGGGTCATAAGCACAGATGAGTGCAGAACAGAGCTAACCTGACTCTTGCCATCTACTCCCCAGAATCAATCTTTCACCTGCAGCTTGAGAGAAATGAGTGAGTAGAAAAAAAACAACCCCAAAACAGCCCAGCTAAAGTTTTTTTTTTCTTTTAATGACTGAAAAAGAGTATCCTGCATACCTGATATTTTACTTGTGTAAAGCTCCATTAATTCAAGCTTATGGAGGCAGTTTCTTTTTTCATTCTACAAATTCTGGTCTACTATTTGTCCTTGCAATAGTCCTGTCTCCTGTAAACCAGTTCCATAACAGTCAGATAAAGATAATTGCTTTATTAAGTGATCAAACCTTGATCACAGCTTGAGTGAATTCATCAGAAAAGTAGATCTACATTGTTCTTCCTACCTAGTCCATTTCTCCCTATTCTCTCAGTTTTCTTGGCCTTTCTTTGCACCCCTGAATTGCCTTCCTTTCTCCCCAGTTCCTGAAAATTCTTTCTGTGCTAAATTTATTTTTGCAAGTATTTGTCGTGCTCATACAACAATCAATCAGGTATTTACTGAGAGCTTACTTTGTGTGAAGCACTATACTAAGCCCTTGGGAGAGTACAATACAATAGAGGTCATAACCACATTTCCTGCCCACAATGAGTTTACATTCTATAGTGGACAACAGACAGTATAAATGAATAATTTATAATGTGTAATTTTAGATATGTACATAAGTGGTGTGGGGCTGAGGGTAGGGTGAATATCAAATGCCAAAGGTCAGAAAAGCCAAGTGCATAGATAACACAGGAAGGAGAGGGAGCTGGAGAAAAGAGGACTTGATCAGGGAAGGTCTCATGGAGGATCTTAATGAGTTAACTTTGCTTTGGCCACTCTCCAACCTCTTCCACACCCAGCAGTCTTCACCCCCCAGAGTTAAAAAGATGAGGAGGGTCTAAGGCCGGGAAGCAATGCTTGGGAGAGAAGAGAGGTTTAGGGGGTGGGGGTTATTTAAGAAAGAGAGAGTTGGGGAAGGGAGAAAGTTGGAGAAAACCCAAAATTAGTGGGGGGTGGGATTTTGGATGATGGGGAGCATAGAGGAGGGGTGCCTTAGAGAAGGTGGGCATGCAGAGATGGAGAGGAAGCTCGGTGATGATGAAGAAAGTTCTTTCTCCTCCACCTCTGCCTTCCTCTTTCCCCATCCCACTCTGGTTTCAACTCCCTAATGTGTCAAGCCCAGGTGAAGGGGGCAGAAGACAGTGATGAGCTCAAAAAGTGATGGCAGCAGGACTGGTAGAGGGGGAAATGGAAGGTGAGTGATATGAGGGTGCGTATATGATGTAGGGAGAGAAGTCAGAAAAGCTAAAAGCCACAAAATTCCTAGGAGACACAAGACTCAAATGGACTCTAATGGTGTTGGGACGGGGCTACCTTTATGTACCTGGAAGGGAAAGGGGGTTGAACACATAACTTCAGAGGCTTCTAGAGGAGGACTCTCCTATGATGGAGGAAGATCTGGCTTCCTTCCCATCAGCCCAACTAATGTGCTGCAACGGCTCTCTAATTCATTCATTCAATCATATTTATTGAGCACTTATTAAGTGCAGAGCACTATACTAGGCGCTTGGAATTCTCTCTAATGTTTGTGAAGAAACAAAATCAGGGTTCCACCTCAGAATGGGATCTAACTGAACTACTGACACCAATGAGATTTCACTTCCAAAACCACCTGAAGCAGAGAGATCAATTAATGTCTAGTGCTCCCCCAAAAATAGGCTTCCACTTCTATGCAGACTCAGATAATGAAGAGTCACGGAAAAATAAAAACAAGCCAGACTATACAACCAAAATAACCAATTTAATATAACCCCCCAGTACAATCTATACAGCCAAAATAAAACCTCTCTATAAATGGGGGCAGTGTTAAAGATATGGGCAGCTTTTCAGCTAAGTGAGGCTATGGAAAATGACCAGTGAAACTCAGTCCAGTCAAAAACAGTGTGGGTCTGAGAACATGCAGAAAGGAGTTGATTCGAATGCCAATGGCTTCTCCGGCCCCTAACAATCTCTATACCAACTGTGTTCCCCTTGGGACAGCAGGTATGCCAGGCAAGAATGCAGCACAGTACACAGTACATGTAAGAGTTCTATTTTTAAAGGCTATTTATGGACAAAGTGATAGGGCATATGTTGACTCTGTATAGACTGTTATATCGGTAGGCAATTGCCAGGAATATGACCTTGGTAGATCTGCTGATTTAAGGGTGATGTGTGGGAACAGCTTGAGTCAGAACATTGAAAATCCCTTTATTTTGCTCCCTTTATTCACCACCCCCACCTCAGCCCCACAGCACCTATTAACATATTTGCAATTTAATGATTTATATTGATGCCTGTCTCTCCCCTTAGCATGTAAGCTCACTGTGGGCAGGAAATGTCTCTACCAACTCTGTTATAGTGTACTCTTCTGAACAGTACAGTGCTCTATACCCAATAAGTGCTCAGGAAATATGATTGACTGATTGATTGAAGACTCCTGGATATGGAGTTTAGAGGGCGATTGTGTCATCTAAGATGAAGAATGAGGGAAAGAATAGGGGAAGCACAGAGGGGAGCGAAAGGAGGAATAGGGGACCGAAGGAGATGGGGACTGGAAGGAGGGGACTAAAGGAGGGGAGATGCATAGAGGGAGGAAGGTCAGGACACTAGCTTTTGTTGCTCTCCTGTCTTTAGCCACAAATACCTTATGGGTTCACGGGATTGTTTCTGGCCAGTGGTGACTTGGAACATGACTGAGAGGGGGTAGGGACTGGTCTCTACCAGCCCATGGTCACCGCAGTCTCACTCCCCCCAGTGACAATGCTGCAGGAAAAGGGAGAGGGAACTGCGGGGCACAGGAAGATGTGTACTATGCAGCAGTCTCTCTCTGCTCTAGTCCTTCCTTCCAGTCACCACCTGGCTGCCACCTGGGAACCGTCTGACCTGCAGTGGTCATCTGATGGCTACACTATATCTCCGATGTATCAAGATTAAAACCGACTTTCCTTCCCCGAGACCTCAGAAAGGAGGGGATCTAGCCTAATGGTGAGAGGCTTTTCCTTCAGGAGTCCGGGGATTGGAAAGGAGTTCCTGCAGAAAGCCTGAAACTGCACTGACGAGAGAGTGGACCTTATCCTACTCACAAGTCTCCATCACTCCTGCTGGCAGGGATGGCAGCTCTCAGGTAGTCAGACTCTGTCAGGACAAGCTTGAGGCAACATTTATCAGCTGCCTTCCTTCTTCTCTCTCCTCCCTCAGGGAGTGGTTAGTGTGTGTGAATGAGTGACTCATTGAGCACTAATCCACTCGAACTGGGACATTTCTAGAAACGCTCAAATTCCCTCCCTGATCTCTCCCCATAATTATCCTCTGGTAATTGACCCATCAGAGAGGCCCATGGAGAGACACGGCAGCCTCAATGCCATATTCTGCAGCCCCCAGGAACATGCCAGTTCCCTCCCACAGCCCAGCTCTGCTAGGAACCAAGCCTGGGTCTCGAGTATGCGTCTGACACTTCCACTCTCAGGGTCACACATGACCACAGATGCTCCTGAGTTATAACTGCCCATCAACCCTCTCCCCTTCTGCACATCTCTTCATGTCTTCTCAACATGAGCAAAACTGAGCTCCTCATCTTCCCTCCCAAGCCCGGTCCTCTCCCAGACTTCCCTATCACCGTGGATGGTACGACCATCCTTCCCGTCTCTCAGGCCCACAACCTCGGTGTCATCTTTAACTCGTCTCTCTCGTTCACCCCACGCATCTGATCTGTTACCAAGACCTGCCGGTCTCACCTTTATAATATCGCCAAGATCCGCTCTTTCCTCTCCACCCAAATGGCAACTTACTGCTACAGATTCTCATTATATCCCAGCTCGACTACTGTCAGCCTTCTCTCTGATCACCCCTCCTCCTCCCTCACCCCGCTCCAGTCTATTCTTCACTCCGCTGCCCGGCTCATCTTCCTGCAAAAACGTTCTGGGCATGTCACTCCCCTTCTTAAACACCTCCAGTGGTTGCCTATCAACCTCCGCTCAAAACTAAAACTCACTCTAGGCTTCAAGGCTCTCCATCACCTTGCCCCGTCCTACCTCTCCTCCCTTCTCTCTTTCTACTGCCCACCCCGCACGCTTCGCTCCTCTGCTGCCCAACTCCTCACCGTCCCTCGGTCTCTCCTATCCCGTCGTCGATCCCTGGGCCACGTCCTCCCGCGGTCCTGGAATGCCCTCCCTCCTCACCTCCGTCAATCTAATTCTCTTCCCCTCTTCAAATCCCTACTTAAAGCTCACCTCCTCCAAGAGGCCTTCCCAGACTGAGCTCCCCCCTTTTTCCCTCTGCTCCCTCTACCCCCCCTTTCACCTCTCCGCAGCTAAACCCTCTTCTCTCCCCTTTCCCTCTCCTCCCCCTCTCCCATCCCACCCCCTCAGCACTGTACTTGTCCGCTCAACTGTATATATCTTCATCATCCTATTTATTTTATTTTGTTTAATGAGATGTACATCACCCTGATTCTATTTATTTGCCATTGTTTTTATAGATTTTCTTCCCCTTGATTCTAATTATTGCCATTGTTCTTGTCTGCCTGTCTTCCCCGATTAGACTGTAAGCCTGCCAAAGGGCAGGGACTGTATCTGTTGCCGATTTGTACATTCCAAGCGCTTAGAGCTGTCTTCTGCACAGAGTAAGCGCTCAATAAATACTATTGAATGAATGAATCTCTTTCCGCTAGCTTTCCTCAGGGAGGGAGTGACATCACTAAAAGGTCAGAGTGACAGCTGGCCCCTTTCCTTCTCATTCAATAGTATTTATTGAGTGCTTACTATGTGCAGAGCACTGAACTACAGCACTTGGAATGTACAATTCGGAAACAGATACAGTCCCTGCCCATTGACGGGTTTACAGTCTAATCAGTTCTCCTCCCCCTCCCTCACTTCAGCCATTCCACAAGTAGGCTGTGGGAGAAGGCACTGATCCTTACAGGGACAGACAGCCTCACCATCTTTGTTCATCTATCCTGGATCTTCCCTTTTTTATGGTATTTGTAAAGCACTTACTATGTGCCAGACACTGTACTAAGCCCTGCAGTAGATACAAGATAATCAGGTTGGACACAGTTCACGTCCCTCCGGGAGGTCTCAGCTTTAATCCCCATTTTACAGATGAGATGACTGAGGCCCAGAGATGTTAAGTGACTTGTTCAAGGTCATCCAGTAGACAAGTGGAAGAGGAAGGATTAGAGCACAGGTCCTCTGTCTCCCACGGCTCAATCTCTTTCCACTATTCATTCATTCATTCATTCATTCATTCATTCATTCGTATTTATTGAGAGCTTACTGTGTGCAGAGCACTGTACTGAGTGCTTGGAGAGTACAATTCGGCAACAGATAGTGACAATCCCTACCCAACAACGGGCTCCCAGTCTAGAAGGGGGAGACAGACAACAAAACAAAACAAGTAGATAGGCTTCAATACCATCAAAATGGATAAATACAATTATATATATATATATACACATCATTAATAAAATAAAGTAATAAATATGTACAAATATGCGCAAGTTATGTGGGGAGAGGAAGGGGTAGAGCAGAGGGAGGGAGTAGGGGGAATGGGGAAGGGAAGAGGAGCAGAGGAAAAGGGGGGCTCAGTCTGGGAAGGCCTCCTGGAGGAGGTGAGCTCTCAGTAGGGCTTTGAAGAGGGGAAGAGAGTTTGGTTTGGCAGATGTGAGGAGGAGGGCATTCCAGGCCAGAGGTAGGACATGGGCCAGGGGTCGACAGCAGGACAGGCAAGAACGAGGTACAGTGAGGAGGTTAGCAGCAGAGGAGTGGAGTGTGAGGCCTGGGCTGTAGACCAAACTGTTTCCTTTCTCCTTCTAGAATCAGGTGTGGGGAAGTCATGACAGTTCACCAGACTTTGGGCGGTTACCCTGTTGACCACATTATCAGACGAGGCCTCTCTACCCCACAGCTCAGAACTCCATTCTCAGGAGTCAAGACAGGTCTCCCCCACCCACATTTTGGGGACCCAGGAGAGTGTAAATTCATTTTGGGCAGGAAATCTGTCTGTTTATTGCTATATGTATTCGCCCAAGCATTTAGTACAGTGTTCTACACACTGAAAGCATTCAGTGAATAGAATTGAATGAATGAATGAGAATTGAGGTCCATGAAGCTGAGGAACCTTCCCAATAACTCAGTAGCTGGGAAAGAGGAGTCATCAGTGTGCTTGCTTGCCCTCCTTTTTTTTTAAATGATATTTGTTAAAAGCTTACTATGTGCCAGACATTGTACTAAGCACTGGAGTAGATACAAGTTGATCAGGTTGGACATCGTCCATATCCCAATTAGGGCTCACAGTTTAATTCACCATTTTAATACCAATTTAATCCCCATTTAATCCCCATCGAGGTAACTAAGGCATAGAGAAGTTAAATAATTATATAATAATAATGACTATGGTATTTGATGAGCGCTTACTATGTTCCAGGCACTGTACTAAGCGCTGAGGTGGATCCAAACAAATCAGATTGAACACAGTCCCTGTCCCAGGTGGGGCTCAGAGTCTCGATCCCCATTTTACAGATGAGGTCACTGAGGCACGGAGAAATGAAGTGACATGCTCCAGGTCACACAGTAGACGGTGGTGGAGCTGGAATTGGAACCCTGGTCTTCTGAGTCCAGGGCCATGCTCTTTCCAATAAATCGTGCTGCTTCTCTCTTCTCACCTCCTCTTATTCTCTTCTTCTCCTCTCCCTCTCTCCTCCTCTTCTCCCCCAGAGACTCGAACGCTACCAAACCTTTGGTAGCACTGTACTGAATAAATCAATAGTTTTTCGTGAGCACTTATTGAGAGCACAATAATGTACTAAACACTCGGGAGGGAATGATAAAATTACGTAGATCTTCCCTCTGCCCTCAAGGAGCGTACAGTCTCATGAAAAACACTGATACTGTTTTGTAGAAAATCTAGTGTCCCGGATTTTCATCCCAAATGGCCAAAAGCAACTATTTTGTGTAGGCGGGATGTGACACCTTGTCATTTCTGCACACATAGACTACCACACCCTTCTATTTAAATGCTTACTCCCTCACATATCCCACCTAGGGATAGGATTTGAGCTGGGGTCTTTCATCTGTATTTATCTTGGCTCTGTCTCCCTGCCAAGACCGCAAGTTCCTTAAGGACAGTGATCGGATTTTCTAACTGTACTGAACTCTCCCAAGTGCTTAATACACAGCTCTGCAAAAAACCAGTACTCGGTTGATGCTATCTTTTGATTAATCCATTCATTTTCATCAGCAACGATCTGAGATTCCTCATTCCCATTTGTTGCATCTCAGTTCTAGCTTCTCTCCTATTACAACCCGGCCTGCACACCTCACTCTTCTAACGCTAACCTTCTCAGGGTGCCTCAGTCTCCTTCATAATAATAATGTTTGTATTTGTTAAGCGCTTACTATGTGCCGAGCACTGTTCTAAGCGCTGGGGTAGACACAGGGGAATCAGGTTTTCCCACTTGGGGCTCACAGTCTTAATCCCCATTTTACAGATGAGGTAACTGAGTCACCGAGAAGTGAAGTGACTTGCTCAAAGTCACACAGCTGACAAGTGGCCGAGCCGGGATTCGAACCCATGACCTCTGACTCCAAAGCCCGTGCTCTTTCCATGAGCCACGCTGCTTCTTCTGCCACTGTTCTCTCGCCCACGTTCTGCCTCTCGCCTAGAACACCTTTCCTCCTCATATCCAACAGACAATGATTCTCCCCGCCTTCAAAGCTTTATTGAAGTCACATCTCCTCTAAGAGACCTTCCCTGACTAAGCCCTCCTTTCCTCTTCTCTCACTCCCTTCTGCATCACCCTGACTTGCTCCCTTTATTCATCCCTCCTCCCAGCCCCACAGTATTCATTCAATAGTATTTATTGAGCGCTTACTATGTGCAGAGCACTGTACTAAGCGCTTGGAATGGACAATTCGGCAACAGAGACAATCCCTGCCCATTGACGGATTTATGTTGGGCTTAAATTATCGGTAATTTATTTATGTATATCAGCGTCTCTCCCTGTAGACTGTAGGCTCACTGTGGGTAGGGAATGTGTCTGTTAGATTGTTAAACCGTACTCTCTCAAGCCCTTAATACAGTTTTCTGCGCACAGGAAGTGCTTGAGTGAATGAAGGAATGGATTTTCCAAGCTGGGGAAGCAACCCCCGTTAGCCATCAAGGGGCTCTTATTCCATCCCGCCTTAGGCACGTTGGGTTTCAGGGCAGTGCACCATCCTGAATACGGCCCTGCCATACCAGGGCCTTATGGTCTCTCCAGCGGGACCCAGAGGAAGGGCGGTGGCCTCCCTGGAATCCTAGAAGGGACCTGCTGCGGACCCAGGAGATCCCCTTCTCCAGAACGTTCTCATCTGCCGGTCGCTCATGATCATCAGGAACGGACTGACCACCGAGAAGGCAAACCCCAGCCCCATGTGGCTGTTCATCAGCAGGGGAGAGGTCCCCTTCATGTTTATCAAAACGCTCAGCGTGACGGCCTGTCGCCCGTAGAGAAGGATGAAGACGGTGACCAGGGTGACGACCCTCTTGGCCGCCGGGACCTCGGGCATCGCCCCGGAGGAGCGGCCGGTCCCATGGATGTGTCGGACCTGCCGGTAGTGCCTGTAGAGAATGAGCACCATGTAGCCGCTGGCCAGGGACATGAACCCCACGAAGAACAGGTCGCGGAGGGCCAAGTCGAAGGCGACGGCCAGGACACTCACTTCACTGGCACTCATGGTCGAGCAGTACTTGAGGTCCAGTATGAATCGGACCCTGCTGCCATTCTGGGGACTGGTCATGTAGATCAGGTTAGAAACCTCAATCAACATGTTGAGGATCCAGGAGAGGGCACAGAAGGGGACGATGCGCTGGGTAACTTGGCCTTGGCTCCCGCCCACCGAGAGGTGCCGGAACTGATGGTGACGGATTGGAAGACGCTCAGAAGGCAGGTGGAGCAGATGGCGAGGCCCCGGGCCACCCGGTAGAAGTAAATAAGGATTTTACATCCAACCACGTCCAGGGAGTTTCTCCAGCCTCAAGCTGACAAGGCTTCTGGGTTTCCATGGGTGAGGAGGATGATGGTGTTGGCCAAGGCCAGGTGGGCGAGGATCAGTTCGGAGGAGCTGGGCTTGGGGCTGGCGGAGATGACACTTGCATAGAACAGGAGGAGGAAGACGTTTGCTACAGATCCGATGCTGATCTGCAACAGAATCGCGGTGCCAAAGGAGAGCTCCGTGCCATCCATCCTCTCCAAACCTCAGTTAGAAGCAGAAGAGGGCTCCAGCAGGGTGACCTAGGATGGGGAATCAGAGAGAGAGAGAATATGAGAAGACAGAGAGAACACTCCGAGCATCCTCAGTCCCCAGAGCCCGGGCCTGCCTTGGGGACGTGGTGAGTTCACACTATAACTGCAGCGTGTCTACTACTACTAATAATTGTATTTAAGTGCTTTCTATGTGTCAGGCACTGTCCTAAGCGCTGGAGTGGATACAAGCAGATGGGCTTGGGCACAGTCCCTGTCCCACACAGGGTTCCCAGTCTTAATCCCCATTTTACAGTTGAGCTAACTGAAGTCCTGAGAAGTTAAGAGATTTGCCCAAGGTCACACAGCGGAATTCTATGGCAGAGCTGGGTCTAGAATTCAGGTCCTTCATTCATTCAGTCGTATTTACTGAGAGCTTACCATGTGCAGAGCACAGTACTAAGCACTTGGAAAGTACAATTCAGCAACAAATAGAGACAATCCCTGCCCACGATGGGCTCACAGTCTAGAAGGGGGGAAACAGACGTCAAAACCAGTAAACAGGCAGGCCCGTGTTCTATCCACTGGAAAGACCATGGGCCTTGGAGTCATTATATTCTCTCAAGTGCCTAGTACAGTGCTCTGCATGTGATAACTGCTCAATAAAATTGATCGTCTAATTGACCGACTCAGGGAGGACCTTCCCCCTCCCCCTACTCTCCCCCCAACCAAACCACCTCCTCACCCCCTCCCCCCTTCTCTCTTCCCCATCCACGCCCCATCCCAGTCCTCCTGTTCCACCGCTACCCCTCATCCCCCTCTCCCCGTCCAGAACCCGCCACCTCCTTCCCATCCAAGCCCTCCCCTCCCCCCGCCCTCTCCCCCCTCCCCCCCTTGCACCCACAGCTACTTTCAAGTGTGGCCTCTGGAACCCCCGCTCTATTACAGGTAAACTACCTTTCGTCTATGACCTTTTCCTCTCCCGCTCTCTCATCCTCCTCGCCCTTTCAGAAACGTGGCTCACTCCCGAAGACACGGTCGCCGCCGCTGCTCAGTCCAGTGGAGGCCTCTCCTTCTCCCACTCCCCCAGACTCACCGGTAAGGGAGGAGGCGTCGGCTTCCTCCTCTCACCCCGTTGCCGCTTCCGCACTATCCCTCCTCCCCCCTCCCTCTCCTTCCCCTCCTTCGAAGCCCATATCATTCGCCTCTACCACCCCCTCCAGATACTTGTCGCTGTCATCTACCGCCCTCCTGATCCCACCTCCGACTTCTTCAACCACCTAGACCCCTTTCTCACCTTCCTGAGATCCTCTGATCTCTGATCCTCGGAGACTTCAACATCCACATGGATGTACCCGATGACTCCTCTGCCGCTCGCCTGCAATCCCTCCTCAACTCTGCCAACCTCCTCCTCCACCATACCGCGCCCACTCACCGACTCGGTCACACCCTCGATCTCGTCATCTCCTACCGCTGCACTATCTCCTCCCTCACCAACTCTGAAATCCCTCTCTCTGACCATAACCTTCTCACCTGCCTCATCTCTCACACTCTCTCCCCTGCAAACCTTCGCTACTGCCCCACAGAAACCTTGATCTCATCCGTCTTTCCAAAAGCATCTCTCCTCACCTTGCCGCCCTGTCCTCACTTCCCACTCTCGATGATCAGGTCTCCGCTCTCAACTCCACCTTCTCTACTCATCTCAACTCTCTCGCCCCCCTTTCCATCTGCCGCTCTCACTCCACTAACCCACAGCCCTGGATCACCTCCTCTGTCCGCCTCCTACGCTCCTATGCTCGAGCTGCTGAGCGCTCCTGGCGAAAGTCTAAGCACCAAGCCGACCTCACACACTTCAAATTTATCCTTTCCTGCCTTAACTCTGCCCTCTCCTCCGCCAGGCAAAACTTCTTCTCCTCCCTCATCGACACCCATGCCCGTCACCCCTGCCAATTGTTCCGGACCTTTAACTCTCTCCTTAGGCCCCTGTTCCTCCCCCTCCCCCATCTCTCACCCCCAATGATCTGGCCACCTATTTCATCACAAAAATCAACACAATCAGGTCTGAGCTCCCCCAAGTCACCCCTCCGCCTCTCCCCGCCTCCCCACCAATCCTATCCCCTACTTTTCCATCCTTCCCTGCAGTATTCTCAGAGGAGATCTCCTCCCTCCTCGCAAGTGCCACCCCCTCCACCTGCGCCTCGGACCCCATTCCCTCTCACCTTATTAAAACCATCGCCCCTGCCCTCCTCCCTTCCTTAACTTCTATTTTTAACCACTCAATCTCCAGTGGCTCCTTCCCCTCTGCCTTCAAACACGCCCACGTCTCCCCTATCCTAAAAAAACCTGCTCTTGACCCCACTTCCCCCTCCAGTTATCGCCCTATCTCCCTACTACCCTTCCTTTCCAAAATCCTAGAACGAGTGGTCTACAATCGCTGCTTAGAATTCCTTAACTCCCATTCTCTCCTAGACCCCCTCCAATCTGGCTTCCATCCCCTCCACTCTACCGAGACTGCTCTCTCTAAGGTCACCCATGACCTCCTTCTTGCCAAATCCAATGGCTCCTACTCCATTCTAATCCTTCTTGACCTCTCTGCTGCCTTTGACACTGTCGACCATCTCCTCCTCCTCCATACCTTATCTCACCTTGGCTTCACGGGGTCCGTCCTCTCCTGGTTCTCCTCTTATCTCTCTGGCCGGTCATTCTCGGTCTCCTTCGCTGGCGCCTCCTCCCCCTCCCATCCTTTAACTGGTGGAGTTCCTCAAGGGTCAGTTCTTGGCCCTCTTCTGTTCTCCATTTATACTCACTCCCTTGGTGAACTCATTCGCTCTCACGGCTTTGACTACCATCTCTACGCAGATGACACGCAGATCTACATCTCTGCCCCTGTCCTCTCCCCGTCCCTTCAGGCTCGCATCTCCTCCTGCCTCCAGGATGTCTCCACCTGGATGTCGGCCCACCACCTAAAACTCAACATGAGCAAGACTGAGCTCCTCATCTTCCCTCCCAAACCCGGTCCTCTCCCAGACTTCCCTATCACCGTGGATGGCACGACCATCCTTTCTGTCTCTCAGGCCCGCAATCTCGGTGTCATCCTTGACTCGTCTCTCTCGTTCACCCCACACATCCTATCCGTTACCAAAACCTGCCGGTTTCACCTTTACAATATCGCCAAGATCTGCCCTTTCCTCTCCACCGAAACGGCTATCTTTCTGCTATGGGCTCTCGTTATTTCCCGGCTGGACTACTGTGTCAGCCTTCTCTCTGATCTCCCTTCCTCCCCTCTCGCCCTGCTCCAGTCTATTCTTCACTCCGCTGCCCGGCTCATCTTCCTGCAGAAACCATCTGGGCATGTCACTCCCCTTCTTAAACAGCTCCGGTGGTTGCCTATCAACCTCCGCTCCAAACAAAAACTCCTCACTCTAGGCTTCAAGGCTCTACATCACCTTGCCCCGTCCTACCTCTCCTCCCTCTCTCTTTCTACTGCCCACCCCACACGCTCCGCTCCTCTGCTGCCCACCTCCTCACCGTCCCTCGGTCTCGCCTATCCCGCCATCGACCCCTGGGCCATGTCCTCCCGCGGACCTGGAACGCCCTCCCTCCTCACCTCCGCCAAACTAATTCTCTTTCCCTCTTCAAAACCTTACTTAAAAATCACCTCCTCCAAGAGGCCTTCCCAGACTGAGCTCCTCTTCTCCCTCTACTCCCTCTACCACCCCCCTTCACCTCTCCGCAGCTAAACCCCCTTTTTCCCCTTTTCCCTCTGCTCCTCCCCCTCTCCCTTGCCATCCCCTCAGCACTGTACTCGTCTGCTCAACTGTATATATTTTCATTACCCTATTTATTTTGTTAATTTTGTTAATTTTGTTAAGGAAATGTACATCGCCTTGATTCTATTTAGTTGCCATTGTTTTTATGAGATATTCTTCCCCTTGACTCTATTTATTGCCATTGTTCTTGTCTATCTGTCTCCCCCGATTAGACTCTAAGCCCGTCAAACGGGAGGGACTGTCTATATCTGTTGCCGACTTGTTCATTCCAAGCGCTTAGTACAGTGCTCTGCACATAGTAAGCGCTCAATAAATACTATTGAATGAATAATCCAAGTCCTGACAATTGCTTGCTGTGTGGCCAAGGGCAAGTTTTTTAACTTCCCTGTGCCTCAATTTCCTCAATTTTAAAATGGAGATTCAGTACATGTTCTCTCTCTTTCTTAGACTGTGAATCCCATGCGGGACAGGGATTGTGTCCAACCTAACCTACCTCAGTGCTTGCAGCAGTGTTTGATGCATAGTAAAGTGCACGACAAATATAGAGAAAATTCCAATCTGGCCCAGCCGGACAAGACGACTTGGCATGTGCCAGGCTAAAGGCCCAAAGATGAAAACATCTCTAGAATCTGCCTTTCCTCTCCATCCAAAGGCTACTTAGCAAATCCAATCATTTATCGTATCCCAACCTGACTACTGGATCAACTTCCTTGCGGGTTTACTTGCTTACAGTCTCTCCCCACCCTAGGCCTTTCTTCATTCTGTTGTCCTCATCATTTTTCTAAAAAGAACAACCTGTTCAGTCGTCCCCCCACTCCTCAAGAATCTCCAGTGTTGCTCATCTACTTCCACATCAAACAGTAACTCCTTACTGTCGGCTTTCAAGCCCTCAATCAGCTCTCCTACCTACCTTGCTGATCTCCTACCATAACCCGACCCAGATATTTCACTCCTCTATCACCAACCTACTCACTGTGCCTCTATTCTGTCCTCCTTGATGGATTCCCCTTGTCCATGTCCCCGCTCTGACCTGGCACTCCCTCTTCCTTAAATTCCTCTCTTGTTTTTGCTCCAAAGCACCCAGTGAAAAGTTGGGAAGGGCAAGGAGAGACTCTGGAATTGAGGGGTAAACTAGAGGGAACTTGTTGGAAAAATAGAGGACTCATCTCTCTCCCCAAGAACAGCGGTATGGAATTCAATGAATCAACAAATCAATTTAGTGAGCACTTGAGCAGCGTTGCTCAATGGAAAGAGGATGGGCTTGGGAGTCAGAGGTCATGGGTTTTAATCCCGGTTCTGCCGCTTGTCTGCTGTATGACCTTGGGTAAGTCACTTAACTTCTCTGTGCCTCAGTTACCTCATCTGGAAAATGGGCATTAAGACTGTGAGCCCCATGTAGGACAGTTTGATTACCTTGTATATTCCCCAGCGCTTAGAATAGTGCTTGGCACATAGTAAGTGTTTAACAAATACTATTATTATTATTATCATTATTATTATTACTGTGTGCAGTTCACTACACTAGGTGGCCATAACAGTACAATATAACAGAGTAGGTAGACACTTTCTGTGTCCACAGTGAACTTATCATCTAGAGGATTCCTCCTGAGACACTTTAAAGAATATTAAGTGACAATCAACAGGATTTATTGAGCATCTATAGTGTTCATAGCCCTGTACTAAGTAGGTAGAAATTAACAATAGAATTCATATATTTGATAATAATATTCATAATGTTTGTATTTATTAAGTGCTTACTGGGCTTAACAAACAAATACAAGGTAATCAGGTTGTCCCACGAAGGGCTCACGGTCTTCACCCCCATTTTCCAGATGAGGTAACTGAGGCACAGAGAAGTTAAGTGACTTGCCCAAGGTCACACAGCTGACAAGGGGCAGAGCCAGGTTTAGAACCCGTGACCTCTGACTCCCAAGTGCAGGATCTTTCTATTGAGCCACGCTGCTTCTCTATCCCCTTCTTCACAGAGTTTTTAATTTAACATGACTGATTGAGTGTCTGCCGGTTGAAGAGAGCTTTTGGGAGAGGACAAGCGAATAAGTTGAGAGGATCCTCGCCATCAAACATTTAACACCAAATAGAAGTGCCTCAGCACTCACTTAATGCAGACAGTACAGTACTAACCATCTAACCACATAAAATAGAATCAGTAGCTCTCAAGAACCTTACAGTCTAGCAAGACAGAGAGACATTAAGGATACAAGATTTGTCCGAATTCTTTTCCTGTCATTAAAACATAGATTATCATACTCCTTTACAGTTTTAAATAAACCACTGCTATTCTATCTTGGACCACATAAGCATAAATGGATCATGTTTATTGTACACTGTATATTGTTTCCTATAACATTTTTGAGGGCTGTTCTGGTGCATTTAGCTTAGACAACAAAGGATTTACACTCCTGCCCATCTGTGTGAACGTCCTTCTCTGCACTGCGTTTGGAGAGAAGGCCACAGGTCTGAGATGGGAGACAAGAATGAGGCGGAAAGGGTATCGAGTCAGCTAGTTTTGCAATGAAAGAACAGCAATGAAGGAAGGAATAGGTCGAGAGGAGAAGGAAAAAGCATGACTTAATGGAAAGAGCAAGGGTCTAGGCCTCAGAGGGGGCCTGTGTTCTAATACTGGCTCTGCTACTTACCTGCTGTGTGACCTTGGACAAGTCACAGAACTTCTCAGTGGCATAGTTTCCTCAACTGTAAAAAAGGGATTCATTACCCGTTCTCTCTCTTAGTCAAATTATGAGCCCTATGTGGGACAGGGACTGAGTTCGAGCTGATCGATTGGGTGCATGTCTACCACCTCTGTTCTACTATACTCTCCAAAGCACTTAGTACAGTCCTGTCCACAGAGTGAGAGCTCAATCAAGACATCGATTCATTGATTAGTATTGGTATCTTAGTGCTTAGAACATTGCTTAGCACACAGTGAGGTTTTAACAAATCCCATTATAAAAAGAGAATGGAGGGAAGAAAGGAGACAGAGATTGGGACGGTAGAAGGTAGACTAAAGGGAGGTGGATGAAGTTGGGAAGAGAGGAAAGTCCACTGAACACTGACTGACTTACAAGAGAAGCAGTGTAGCTTAGTGGAAAGAGCTCAGGCTTGGGAGTCAGAGGCCATGGGTTCTAATCCTGATCTGCCACTTGTCAGCTGTATGACTTGGGATAAGTCACTTAACTTCAGTGTGCCTCAGTTACCTCATCGGAAAACTGGAGAGTAAGACCGTGAGCCCCACGTGGAACAACCCGATTACCTTGGATCTACCCCAGTGCTTAGAACGGTGCTTGGCACATAGTAAGCGCTTAACAAATACCATCATTATTATCATTATTATCGTGGCTCCCAGACCTCTGTGGTCCTGCAATCTCTGCCCACCACCCATCCTCTTCCTCTGGGGCTGTGGAACTGCTGCTGTGTCAGTGGGGCCCCGAATGGTGGCTGAGAGGGATGGGAACTGTCTTCATCTGGACCCCGGTCACTGCAGCCTCGCTACTTTGAGGGATAAGGCTGTGGAAGAAGGGAGGGGGAACTGTGGGGCATGGGGAGATGTGGGTTTTGCAGCTGCCTCTCTCTGCCCCGGTCCTCCCCACCAGCCGACACCTGAGGGCCATCTGGGAGCCAGTCTGAGCTAGTAGTAGCCACCTGAATGGCAAACCTTTGTCTCCTTCATATAGAAGTTAGACATCTTAGATATTAGGGATTAGACATTAGATAGCAGACATTCTGACAGGGAGGGATCCAGTATAATAATGAGGGGTCTCTGCTCCAAAGGTCCTGGTAATGGAAAGGTGGGAGCCCTGGGAAAATGTCCTTCAGCCCTGATTCCCAGCCCAGAGCTCCAGGCTGGAGCTGCAGAGTCCCGAAGGAAAGACCTGAAAAATCACCGACAGAGAGACAGCTTCATCCTACTCACCCATCTCCATCGCTTGTGCTGGCTGGGTGGGCGGTGCACGGACAGTCAGAGTCCGGCAGGAAGAGGTTGAGGCAGCATTTATCAGCCCTTCTCCCCTCCTTCGGGAAGTGATTAGCGTGTGTTGTGAATGAGTGACTTGCTGAGCACTAGTTCACTCTGACACTCCAACTGAGACTTCTCCGGAAATGCTCAGTCTTCCCTCCCTGCTGCCTCAGGGTCAAGACGAGCCCGGATCTCTCTCCGCAATCACCTGCCGTGAATTGACCATCAGAGATGTCCATGAAGAGATATGGCAGCATCAGGGTTGTATCCTGCAACACCGGTGACATCCCAGCTCCCATGCACAGCCCAGCTCTGCCAGGAGCCAAGCCTGGGTCTCTAGTGGGTGTCTGACAGTCTCCCTCGCAGGGTCACTCAGGGTCACAAGCGCTACTTGCCCCAGCCCCCATCACTCTCCTACCTGTCTTTATGTCTCATCATCATCGATCTGCTCAGCCAGGTATCATGAGTTGGTACACTCGAGAGGTGGGAGTTGCTGCTTTATTTCATTCCCAGTCTGGCAGCCAAAGGACCTGAGTTGGGCTTTTTCTCTTAAGTGTAATCAAGCTCAGAGCCTGGTCCAGTTTAGCGTCCCAGAACTGGGGGTATCAAATATTCTGGCTTAGTTCCCACATATATTCCAGGAATAAAAGAAAAGCAAAGAGAAAACCTTTCCAGTGCCCACATGCTATGGCTCAGGTTTGAACCGAGGTTGCTGCAAACACAACGCAGAGTACTAACCACTATACGATCATGGCGCACCACCAGAGTACATCTTACTGTACTAGCCCTCTCTCCTTCAGATAGATCTATAAATCACTGAATCCCGCTCTTTCCGCTTACTATCATTCTCTCTGAAGTTTTTCAGTTTCGAGTTTCTGCCCCAAAACCTCTTCACCTCTTAGCACATCCCCTTTTAATCAATCAGTCAGTCAATCAATTGTATTTATTGAAGGCCTACTGTGAGCAAAGCACTATACTGTAGAGAACTATTCTTGAAGACTTGAGTGCACAAGGGTTTTGGTGACTCCACGAACCTGAGGCTCGGTGTCTTCTCCTTCCCCACCCTGTATTACTTAGGGAGGTCCTGCCAGTTTGGTGACTCTCTGGAGAATGTGCCCATCCATTCACACTGATCCTCGTTTCGATTGGACAGATAACTACAAATATTAGTGAATACAGCAGACCTTTGATCTTGTTCTATTGAGTGTTCCCCTAAAGCATTACCTGTGTTGGGGAATTAGCTCAGATGGTAGAGTGCTTGCTTAGCATGTGAGAGGTGGTGAGATTGATCCCCATATTCTCCAATTTTCTTGGTTTTGGGCTAGATAAAAGTCCCAGGAAGGCATGGCAGGATCTGAGCCAATTAATCATTGGTTTTTATTGAGAGATTACAGTGTGCAGAGCACTGTACCAAGCTTTTGTACACTACAACACAGTTGGTAACCACGTTTCCTCCCCACGAACATTCAATCGATGGTATTTATTGGGTGTTTACAGTTTGCAGAGCACTTACAGTTTGCAGATTACAATGTAACGAGAGTTGGTAGACAGGTTCCCTGCCCACAATGAGTTTACAGTCCAGCAGCGGGGGTTGCTACCTTATTTCATTCCCTCTCTGGTGTCAGAAGGAAATGAGATGGGCTTTTTGTCTTACTGTGTTATGAAGCTCAGAACTTTGTCCAGTTTAGCTTCCCGTAACGGGGGGCAATAATTACTGTGGCTTAGTTCCCACACACAGTATGGGAACAAAAACAAAGAAAAAAGAAAACAATTCCCGTGTTTGCCTTCCATGACTCGGATTTGAAAGGAGGTTGCTGTGACCACAACACAGAATATTAACCACTGTAGGATCACAGCGCACCACCGGGACGCCTCCTCCACTAACACATCCCTCTTCTTCAGATCGATATACAAATCGCTGAATCCTCCCTTCCGCTTACTATCACTCCTTCTGAAGTTTTTTCAGTTTTGAGTCCCTGCCCAAAACCTCTCCACCTCTTGGCACATCCCACTTTAATCAATCAATCAATCCATTGTGTTTATTGAGTGCTTACTGTGTGCAGAGCGCTGTACTAAGCTCTTGGCAGAGTACAATATAACAGAGTTGATAGACACATTCCCTGCCTACAACAATCTTACAGTCTAGAGGGACAGACAGATATTAACATAAATAAGCGAATTCTGGATATCGACATTAGCACTGTGGGGTCTCTGGAGAGTTTTGACAACACTCTTTGTCTTTCATTAGCTTGGTAAGTGGTTTTTGGTGTAGTGGTTTTTGGTGTACTTGTGCATCTGCTTTATGGGTTTGGTGTTCGTTTTTGGGGAAGTGGTAAGAAGCCCCTCGTTCTCCTCAGCCAAGTTTAGGATGAGTCTCTGGTGGACCCAAATTCAAAAAGCCCATTTAGGTCCAGTAAAAAGGAGAATGAGACCCAAAAGAGGGGAGAGTGTTTTTCATTATTATTATGATATTTGTTAAACACTTACTATATAATAATTATAATTATGGTATTTTTTAAGCACTTACTATGTGCCAAGCACTGTTCTCAGCACTAGGGTAGATACAAGGTTTTCAGGTTGTCCCACGAGGGGCTCACACTCAATCTCCATTTTACAGAGGAGGTAACTGAGGCACAGAGAAGTTAAGTGGCTGGCACAAGGTCACACAGCAGACAAGTGGCAGGGCCAGGATTAGAACCTGTGACCTCTGACTCCCAAGCCCGTGCTTGTTCCACTAAGCCATGCTGTTTCTGTCAGACACTGTTCTAAGTACTGGTGTAGAGAGAAGCTAACGAGGTTGGACTATCCCTGTCCCACATGGGGCTCACAGTTTTAATCCCCATTTTACAGATGAGGGTACTGAGGTACTGGGTCCCACTTTGGGCCCTCCCTCCTAACCCAAGGGCCTGGGTGTTGGCAGGCTCTGAGCATCCTCCTGTCTTTCTCTGCTCTTTCAATCAATCAATCAATTAACCAATCCATCAGTCAATCAGTCATATTGATGAGCACCCACTGTATTAAGCACTTGATAGAGTAAAATACATTTACTAGACATGTTCCTTAAACTTAAATTGCTTACAACCAGCAAATGAACATCTGCATTCCTATTTATTAAAATAGCAAAAATCAAACAAAATACTTTCTTCATTTTCTCAATTAAAAGAAAATCCCTTTCATCCCAAAAGGGGAATCAAACCCACCATCTCTGGCTTAGGAGGCCATTGTTTTATCCATTAGGCCACCAGAGCTGTATAAGCAGAGACCTCTAAAAATTTCTCCCAATGTTGATAGATCGTTCCCGGGCAGTAATTTGTATTATCTATTATCAATTATCTATCAGTCAATTGCAGAGCCTTATACTCTGCTGCTCCCTCTTATTGGTTATTACTTTTAGCACCTGCATCTCTAGACTGTAAATTCATCTGCTAGTATGTAAGTTCAGTGTGGGCAAGAAACATTTCTATAAACTCTGCTATATAGTACTCTCCCAATTAGTAAATACTGTTCCCTGCACTCAGTAAGCATCCAGTAAATACCACTGATGGATTGATTGATATCGCCTGCTACATTGCAAGACTCTTGATGATGGGGATCATGTTAATTAATAATACTATTGCATTCTTCAAGGGCTTAGTTGAATCCCCTGCATACAGGTCATGTTCAATAACTTAGTTGTTTACATTTATAGTTTATATTATTACTTGTCTGTCTCCCCCTCTACACTCTAAACTCATTGTGGGCAGGGAACGTGTTATGTTGTACTCTCCCAAGCATTTAGTGCAATGCCCTGCACTCAGTAAGTACTTAATAAATACCACTGAATAAATGAATAACTACTATTGATGGATTGACTTGTTTGAAGATCTGATGGGGAGAGGAAAAGAGAACCTTTGAAAATCAGAGGTGTCACAGTACAAGAGATCTCTGAACATGAGCTATTTTATCCTCAAACATGCAGCATGGCTTAGTGGAAAGAGGTCTTGGGAGTCAGAGGTCGTAGGTTCTAATCCCAGCCCTGCCACTTGTCAGCTGTGTGACCTTGGGCAAGTCACTTATCTTCTCTGTGCCTCAGTTCCTCATCTGTAAAAAGAGGATGAAGACTGTGAGCCCCACCTTGTAACTACCCCAGTGCTTACAGCAGTACATTGCACATAGTAAGTGCTTAACAAATGCCAACATTATCATTATTTATTTCTGAGAAACCAGAAAAAACAAAATCTTGAGTGTATTCTATAATCCTCGGGGCAATAACTGCAGAAGCATTACCTCAGTGGTCTAGAACATATTTTCAAAACTAACTACCAGTGGCTCTGTTGCATAGTGGTTAGCACACTGATCTTATAAAGCAATGGACATGTGTTTAAACCTCCATGGGGACTAATTTACTTTCTTTCCCGGTAGCATGTGAAATCAACTTTTTTTTCCCCTCATCTCAGAGATCCCCAGTGAATTGAGGAAATGATAATCCTCACCGGTCTCAGCAGCACTGTCTAAAGCCCTTGAGGTCCTTTTTATCTCCCTCCTCCTTTCCCATCCACCCCCAACACTCAGGCCCCTTTCCCACCTGAGACTGTCCAGAGGATGGAACTGCAAGAATCCAGAAGTTTGGGATGAAGATTGCAAGAGAGAGCGAAAGCCAAGCATTTAGACCTGTGTTCTTCACGCAATAAACCCTCAATGGGTTGGGATTAAATTTGGTTTGGGACTTTTGTGTAGGGAATAAAATTACCCATGGGTGGGCTTGAACCACCAACCTTTTGGTTACTAGCCACACACATTAACCAACTCTACCACAGAGACAACCACAATTGGAGCTCCAGGCTTAATCCACTCCATGTTCTCATGATTTGCCCCTATCTGCCAAATGGAGACTAGCATTGTGATATTTATTAAATGCTTATTAAAATGTCAAGCTCCGTTCTAAGCAGCAGGGCAGATGCAAGTCCCTGTCCCATATAGGGTTTACGGTGTTAATCTTTATAATCACATCTCCTCCAAGAGCCCTTCCCCCAACTAAGCCTTCATTTCCCCTGCTCCTCCCTTCGTGTCATCCTTGCATGTGGAATTGAAGTCTTTTAGCACCCTCAGCCCCACAACATTTATGTGCATAGCTCTATTTTACTTTAATGTGTGTTTTGCCCTCTAGACTGTAAGCTTCTTGTGGACAGGGAAGACATCTACCAACTCTGTTATAGCAAGCACTCAATAAATACAACAAAGATTTATTACAGCAATAATTATGGTATTTGTTAAGCACTTATCATGTGTCGAGTACTATTATAAGCACTGGGGTAAATACAGGATAATCAGGTTGGACAGAGTCCCTGCTCCTCAAGGGGCTCACAGTCTAAATAAGAAGAAGAACACGGATTGAATCTCCATTTTACAGACAAGGAAACTAAGGCACAAAGAAGTTGTCCAAGGTGATTCGATTCAGCATGCAAGTGATGGAGTTAGGATCAGGGTTAGAACCAAGGCCATCTCACTCCCAAGCCTACCCCCTTTCTACTAGGTCAGGCTCCTCCTACTCTCCCAAGCACTTAGTACAATACTCTACACTGAGCAAGTTCTCAGTAAATACCTAGATTGATAGACCCAAGATAATTATCCAATAATCATCTCTTAGCACCGAATAGAAAAGGAGAGCAGTTATGTTAATCCTTACTTGACGGATGAGGAAACCGAAGTCCAGAAAGATAATGGTTTCTTGTTTACGTCATTAGAAGTGTCTGGGAGTTAGATGTTATTCGGTCATACATATGTGAATGTATGACTGAATGAAATCTGAGGATAGCTATAAATACATTCAGGAGAGCTTGCTAGGGCTGATATACTGTAATGAATATTTAGGATTGATTGATTTGCATATATCTTTAATTCTATTTATTTATATTGATGCTATTGATGCCTGTCCACTTGTTTTGTTTTGTTTGTCTGTCTGTCTCCTCACTTCTAGACTGTGAGCCCACTGTTGTGTTAGGATTGTCTCTGTTGCCGAATTGTACTTTCCAAGTGTTTAGTACAGTGCTCTGCACACTATAAGTGCTCAGTAAATACGATTGAATGAATTGAATGAATGAATGATTGATTGGAAGAGGACAAGAGAAGAAGTGAATAAAAAGAACCCCTGCTGTTAGGGGATTTATTATCTAGTGTTGGACACGGGTGTGTGCACACATAAAGACATGAAAGTAATGTACAAAGAAGATGATGAAAGTGGAGCTGTAGGCCAGAAAGTAGATAGGTAGGGTGGGCAGGAATCTTGTCTATTAACTCCATTGCACTGAGTACAGGGCTTTTTCTTATGATATATGTTAAGCTTACTATGTGTCAAACACTGTTCTAAGCACTTGGGTGGGTACTAAGATATGACAAAGTCCCCGTCCCACGTGGAGCTCACAGTTTAAGTACACAGTAATAGATACCAATGACTGATAGGTAATAGGGCATGTTGGCTCTGTTCAGAAGTGCTATCGGTGGGATTGAGTATGCAACCAATGATGCAGAAGAGAGGAGGAGGAGGTAGAAAGCCCTAAGGTCCTAAAATGAGCCCCATTGGACCACCGGGCTCAGGGGTTAGCACGAGGCCCAACTCTTCTGAGAGAAGATAACAGGAGCTAAGTGCAGCATCCTTGAGTTAAAACACCTGCGAGCGGAGGGGATATTGTACTCTATAGGTGATTGAAGGGCACAATGGGTGTGGGGGGGAGAGAGGGAGATCTGGTGGTTAGCGTTATCTAAGTCTGCAGCGACCTAAGGCAAGAGTTTCTCCCAAACAGCAGATATATTTTTCTGGCCTCCTTTGCTAACACAATCAATAAATGGGGTAACTTAATGTCAGTTTATTTATATTAATGTCTGTCTTCCCCTCTAGACTGTAAACTCGTTGGGCATAGGGAATGTGTCTGATATATTTTTGTAGTTTACCCTTCCAGGCTTAATAATAATAATAATAATGTTGGTATTTGATAAGTGCTTACTATGTGCACAGCACTGTTCTAAGCGCTGGGGTAGACACAGGGGAATCAGGTTGTCCCACTTGGGGCTCACAGTCTTAATCCCCATTTTACAGATGAGGTAACTGAGGCACAGAGAAGTTAAGTGACTTGCCCATAGTCACACAGCTGACAAGTGGCAGAGCTGGGATTCAGACCCAAGACCTCTGACTCCAAAGCCCGTGCTCTTTCCACTGAGCCATGTTTAATATAGTGCTCTGCACACCGTAAGCACTTCATAAATATGATTGACTGACTGCATACTATGGACACTTTAAATCTCCCTGCAGTCATTAGGGGTCATTGGGGTCAACTCCACCTGCCCTGGCCTTGGCTTTTAACTAGTGTGTCCCCCACCACTCTGAGTTGTGTTTCTTTTTCCATGAGGCATTGTGGAATCCAAAGGGTAGGGAGTGAAGTATGGGGATGGGATGGGGCAAGACTAAAAATAAAAAAAAGTAAAATACCAAGTAATAATAATAATAATGTTGGTATTTGTTAAGCACTTACTATGTGCAGAACACTGTTCTAAGCGCTGGGTAAATACAAGGTAATCAGGTTGTCCAACGTGAGGCTCACAGTCTTCATCCCCATTTTACAGATGAGGTAACTGAGACCCAGAGAAGTTAAGTGACTTGCCCACAGTCACATAGCTGCCAAGTGGCAGAGCCGGGATTCAGACCTTGACCTCTGACTCCCAAGCCTGGGCTCTTTCCACTGAGCCACACTGCTTCTCTGGTACTGTAAGCTTGCTGCGGGCAGGGAAAGTGTCTACCAACTCTGTTACATTGTACTCTCCCAAGTTCTTAGTGCAGAGTTCTGCACACATTAAGCACTCAATAAGTAAAATTGATTGACACTGATTGATGGGGTTAGGGGGCACTACAAAGCAGCAGAGATAGGGCCATTCTTTTGAAGGTGGGCCTGTTAACCAGAGGCAGGGAGAGAGGTCCGCAAGTAAAGAGGGATTAGACTGTAAACCCTTCAAATGGTAGGGACTGTCTATCTGTTGCTGACTTGTTCATTCCAAGCGCTTAGTACAGTGCTCTGCACATAGTAAGCCCTCAATAAATATTATTGAATGAATAAAGAGGGAGGGTGGAAGAAGAGCACGGAGAAGAGGAGGAAGGAGAAAGGAGAAGATGCAGAAAGAGGGGAGCAAACAGGAAATGTGGAAACAACAAGGGGATAGTTGAAGGGGGAGGGGAGAAGAGAGAAAAGAAGGAGAGGAGGGAGAGGGACCCAGGATTTTGTCTGCTAGTACTGTGCTTGACATACAGTAAGCACATTATTATTATTATTATTATTATTATTATTATTATTATTATTATCATTATTGCAGAGATCTTGAAATGATCCTCGAACCCATCACACATTGTAAAACCTTATGACATGTTATGGCAGAGACGTGATTGGAAAGATTTCAGGTTAGAGGGAAAAAAGCATTTTTTCCATATGGAACAATAAAACTCCAGATGGAACTTATGATAGCTCAGTTGTTAAAGCTGACAATTGTAGGGGCTTTTGTTCCTGCTCATTTTTAGGTTGCTGGTTTGAAGGGTTTCATTTTTTTGGTTTCCTCCCAGTGTTAATTCAATTTCCCTGGCCAGAGATCTCTGTGGCCGGAGGAAGGGACAGCACTCAGTAAATTGTAATAATGATCATGCTTATTAAGGACTGTGCTAAACACTGGGGTAGGGACAAGTCAATCAATCAATCATATTTTTTGAGCACTTACTATGTGCAGAACATTGTACTATCGGACAATCAGAACAGACACTACGGCTGTCAAAGAGGGAGGGTGAACTGATAGCTCATCCCCATTGTACAGAAGAAGAAACAGAAGGGGCTGAAAGGTTGAGTTATCCAAGGCCAGTGATGAAAGTGGAATCAGAACCCTGGAGTCCCAACTCTGCCTTTTTTCCAGTTTGTAAACTAAACAGAGAAAATTAGCCCTTTCATGGGCTTCTTCGAGAAACCCAGGTAGCAGGAGAGCGTGTGGGCTGACGGATAAAGCCTCTGATTCCGGATCAGAAAGTTAAGGGTTCGAAGCCCGCTGTGGCTGCTTTTTGGTCTTTAGTTTAAATCTGAATCTTGCGACTCCGAGGTCCTCCCCGACAATCCCCATCCCCTCTGTGAAAGGACATACACTGGCAAATTTCAAGTATGTCAATATATTTATAGAACACCTGCTGTGTACAGAGCACTGTCTCTAGTGCTTAGGAGAGTGCAAGAGAGGGAGCAGACACTATTCCTGCTCTCAAGAAGCAAAAGGCAAAAATGAATAATCAATTGATTTATCGAACGCTTAATCCGTGAAGAGCCCTGCACTAAGCGCTTGGGGGAGTACAATGGAATTAGCAGACATGTTCCCTTTCCATAAAGAGTTTACAGTCTAGAGGGGGGACAATCCAATAATGATTCCCTGGGGGCTCAATCTTTTTCTCTGTCTGTCCCTTTCTGTCTCTGTCTCTGTCTCTCTCCCCCTCCCTCCCTCTCTGTCTCTCCCTTGTCTGTCTCTCTCTCTCCAATTCCTGGGGGAGCGTAGAAGTGGGGGAGGGAAGAGGTGCTCCTGGGGCACGAGTGGGCAGTAGGGGAGTGGAGGGGGTGGGAGCGAAGACATCATCAAGACAGCAAAGCCTCCTTTATCCTAGTAAATGCTTAACAGATGCCATCATTGTTATCATTATTCTTCAATAAATATGATTGAACAGATTAATGAATATCATCTCTTTTGTACTGTACTCTCCCTTGAGCTTAGTACTGTGCATGCAATAAGCACTCAATAAATACAATTGATTGATTGATTGCTCATTTGAGGGTTGCTGCAATCTCACACCTTTAGCTAAGAGCACAGAGATTCCTGAAAATGGCAAAGGAGGAGGGAGACCTCTGCATAGAGGAGGTAGACTTCAACCCATGCTTCCGGCAGATCCAGTAGCAGGCAGTGTCCAGTCCCCGCGAGACTCCCGGTCGTCTGTAGGACCTGTGCCCTCTGTCACTAAGGACGGGCCGGCCCACCACGGAGCACATCCTGGAGCTAATGGGGTGGGACAAGTTCCTCACCATCCTGCCCCCCGACAACTAGGTCTGGGTGAGAATCCAGTGCCCAGAGAGTGAGGAGGAGGAGGTAGGTGCTGTCAAGAGTCGGGTCTGGAGAGCAGGTCAGTCAGTCAAATGCATGTTTACAGGACTTACTGTGTGCAGATCACTGTATTAAGCGCTTGGGATAGTGCAATATAACAATAAACTGACAAACTGGGGAGAGCCAGTGGCTAGAACCTGGGTTTCTCAACTCCGGGTGTTGAGCTCTCCCCACTAGGATAAAATAATAATAATAATAACAGCATTTGTTAATCGGTTACTGTGTGCCAGTCACTGTTCTAAACTCTGGGTTGGATACCAGTTAAGCAGGTTGGACACAGTCCCTGTCCCACATGGGACTCACTGTTTTAATCCCCATTTTACAGGTGAGGGTAGTTGAGGCCCAGAGAAGTTATATGACTTGTCCAAGGTCATGCAGCAGACATGTAGTGGAGCCGGGATTAGAACCGATATCCTCCTGACTCCCAGGTCCCCGCTCTATCCACTAAGCCATGCTGCTCTGCTACTCATGAAGTAGAGGAGAATGCTCTGGAGGGAGAAGGGTCGGCCGGTCGCGAGGCAAGGGGGCAATTCCTGGTCATCCACCACTGTCTTTGTGCATCTGGCCAGTCTGCCCTGACCTCCCTGGGGTTGCTCCTCCTGCAGGAAGGATTAGCTCGAAGGTTGGGGAGTCTCTGGGGTGGCTCATATTCTGGCAGGTTTCTCTGAGCTTTATTTTTTATGCCATTTGTTAAGTACTTACTATGTGTCAGGAGCTGTACTAAGTGCTTGGGGAGATAAAAGCTCATCAGGATGGACGCAGTCCAAGTCCCACATGGGGGGGGTCACAGTCCCCATTAACAGATTATGGAACTGAGACACAGAGAAGTAAAGTGGTATACCCAAGATCACACAGCAGATTTATGGTGGAGTCAGGATTAGAACTCAGGTCCTTTAGATTCCCACACCCGTGGTCTATCTGCTAGGCCACTCTGATTCTTTGACTTGGCACATGTTAACAGTTGGTATATACGAAAAGCAGTGTGGTCTAGTGGACAGACTAGGGGCCTGGGAGTCGGAAGGATCTGCATTCTGGTAGTAATTTAATGCCCATTTTATAGATGAGGAAAGTGATTTGCCCAGTGTCACATAGCAATTGATTTTTATAAAATTACTTGTTCTAAAATTCTACATCAGTTCTGCCAGACTGTCTCCCCTATTATATTGTTTTGTTTTTGAGGACAGAAAATAATGATTTAATAATCAATCGATCATGGTTATTGAGAACTTACTGTGTGCAGAGCAATATATTAAGTGTTTAGGAGAGTACAATATAACAGACCCATTCCTTGCCAACAATGAGCTTACAGTCTAGAGGAGGAGATCCACTTTAATATAAATAAAATTATGGATATGTACATAGGTGCTGTTAAGGTGGGAGGGAGAATGAATAAAGGGAGCAAGTCAAGGCTATGCAGAAGAGAGTAGAAGAAAAAGAAATGAAGGCTTAGTAAGGGAAGGCCTCTTGAAGAAGATGTGCCTTCAATAAGGTTTTGAAGATGAGGAGAGTATTTGTCTGTCAGATATGGAAAGGGAGGACGTTCATTCATTCAATCGTATTTATCGAGACCTTACTGTGTGCAGAGCATTGTACTAAGCACTTGGGCAGTACATTTTGGCAACAGCTCTCAGTCTAGAAGGGGGGAGACAGACAACAAAACAAAACAAGTAGACAGGCATCAATAGCATAGGCCGGATGCAGGATGTGGGCAAGAGGTCATCAATTAGATAGATGAAATCAAATTACTTTTATAAGTAAACATATATACTTTTATAAATGCTTAGTACAACATTGTACAGAGTAGATGCTCAGCAAATACCAATCAATCTGTCGCCCTTATTTGCAGAGTATTTACTGTGTGCATTTGGGCGAGTACAAGACGGATAGGAAACACAATCCCTCCCCTCAAGAAACCCATCTTCTAGTAGTATTGGTTGATCACTTGTTTTGTGCAGAACACTGTAGTAAGTGTTTGGGTGAATGCAATAGGATTCATAGACATGATCCCTCTTCCTCAAGAAGCTCACACTCTAGCCAGGAAGGCAGACAATGAAACAAATCACAGGTAATTGTTAATATGTACAGCTGTTAACTCACACTGGGGAAGGCACAAGACACATTCCTTGAAATAATTTATTGATAATCAAAAACCCTATACTCATTCTTGCAGTAATAATAGCAATAATAGTAGTAACAGTGATAATAATAATAATAATGATAATGATAATTGTTGAGTGCTTACTCTGTGCAAAGCCCTGGATTGAACACTGGAGGATATATGAGATCATCAGATGGTGTTCAATCCCCATTCAGTGTGGACAGTAAAAAAAGGACAGAGAACACATATTGAATCCCCCTTTGCCAGAAGATGAAACTAGAGCACAGAGAAGTTTAATGGCTTGCCCAAAATCACACAACAGGCAAGTGGCAGACAGAAGATTAAAACCTAGGACTACTGAATCCAAGGTCTGTGATCTTTCCATTAGGCCCAGGGCAATCAGGGGACCAGACTCAACAGTGTTCTAAGTAGGGGCCACCACAGCTAGGGCACATGAAGTTTATCTAGCCAGACCTGGGCAGTGACAACAGAGAAGCAGCAAGGCCTAGTTGATAGAACATGGGCCTGGGAGTCAGAAGGACCTAGGTTCTAATCCTGGCTCCTCTGCTTGTCAACTGGGTGATCTTGGACAAGTCACTCCACTTCTCTGTGCCTCACTTACCTCATCTGTGAAATGGGGATTAAGACTGTGAGTCTCACATGGGACAGAGACTGCGTCCAAACATGATTTGGTTGTATCCACTCCAGCAGTTAGTACAGTACCTGGCATGTAGTAAGCACTTAACAAATACCACCAATCTTCATTGTCTCACAGCTATCCCTGAACTTTTGTGGGGAATGGGCAGAGGTGGCCAGGTTCAGGGCTCCCTTGAGGACAAGGAAGGATTTTAAGGGAGGGAAGCCACCATCATCATCACCCTTAATTGGACTCCCCTAGCTCAAGGGGGACTCAGAGCAGATACCGTAGCATCTGAACAATGTTGCCCAAATCAGGCCGTCTGGTCACCCTATCCCAGTGGGGCCCACGGGTGGGCAGGCAACTACTCTTGAAGCCTAAGAGGGATCTGTGTTGGCGGCAGGTGATTCCCTTTTCCAGAATGTCTTTATTCTTCTGTCACTGCGAATGATCAGGAATGAATTTATGGTGGAGAAGGCTCTTCACGAGCAGAGGTGACTTTTCTTTCATGTTGACTAAAATGCTCAGCATGATGGTCTGCTTTCTATAGAAGGACGTAGAGGGAGACCAAAGTGATGACTCTCTTGGCCGCTCTGACTTCAGGCATTGTCCTGGTGGGGCGTCTGGGCTCATGTAGGTGCTGAACCTGCCGGTGGTGTCTGTGCAGGACAAACACCATGTAGCTGCTGGCCATGCTTATGAGACCCACAAAGAACAGATCCCGGAAAGAGAGCATGACTGTATTGGCCAAGGTAGTTTTTGCACTTTTGATGACTTTGAAGCAATATTTGAGATCCAATATGGCTCGAATATTGCCACTGTTGTTCTGGGGGCTTCTCGTGTATATCAGTACATCCAATTCTACGAGCAGATTGATGACTCAGGAGAGGGCACAGTAGGGAAGGATGCACTTGGGCAATTTGGCTTTGATTCTTGCCCACCAGGAGGTGCTGGGACTGGTGGTGATGGCCTGGAAGATGCTCAGGAGGCAGGTGGTGCAGATGCAAAGACACCGGGCTACTCGGTAAAGGTAAATGAGGATTTTACATCCAACGTCATCCAGGAAATTTCTCAGTCTCCAAGCTGACAAGGTCGCTAAGAGTCCACTGGTGAGAAGGATGATGGTGTTAGCCAAGGCCAGGTGGGTGAGGATCAGGTCGGAGGAGCTGGGCTTGTGGCTGGTGGAGACCACAAAGATAGGAAACAGGAGGAGGAAGATGTTCAGCGAGAGCCCAAGGCTAAATTGAAAGAGAATCAGCAACCCAAAAGACAGCTCAGTGGAATTCATTGGCTTGTAAATTCAGTTCAAAATAGTAGCAACAACTTGTAGAGCAACATGGAGGAGGAGAGTTGTAGAGGAAGGAGAGTGTAAGGGAAGAGATGGAGAGAGTGAGATAGAGAGCATTTAGTCAACATCGTATTTGCAGTAGTCATAGAAATGGTGTTCATTTAGCCCTTAACAGAATGCTAAGACACTTGTACGAAGTGTCTTGGAAAATTGCACAGGTGAAAAATAAACACAGTTCCTGGCCCTCAAGGGGCTCACAATCTCAGAAGCAGGAAAGGGAGAAAAGATAACCTACAGATGGATGACAATAAAACAGTAAGAACTGAAAAACAACAGGAAAGAAACCACAGCGATATTTACAGCAAGAAGGGTAGGACATTTGTTAAAGCATCTATATGTGTGTGTGTGTGTGTGTGTGTGTGTGTGTGTGTATACACACTCAATAATGATAAGTGTGGTATTTCTTAAGCTTAATATGTGCCAGGCACTGAACTAAGTGCTGGGATGGCTAAAAGCAAATCTGTTTGGACACAGTGCTTGTCCTACATGGTAATAACCATCTTAATCTCCTTTCACAGATGAGATAACTGAGGCCCAGAGAAGTAAAGTGAATTACACAAGGTCCCACAGCAGGCAATTGCCGAAGCTAGGATTAGGACCCATGACCTTCTGACTCTCAGGCCCATGCTCTATCCACTTCACTATGCTGCAATGACATCCTGGGTCAGACCAAGCATCAGATCAGCCCACTGCTCTCTCTCCAGTCCAGCTTCAAAGACCCTTAGAGAAACAGTGAGACCATTTGTCTCTTGGACATCCATCCCCGAGTCTGTGTCCCAACCAATGCCCTCTGACAATCCACTACTGTCGGAAGGACTGATCTCCGAGCTCTAGTCACAGGGCACAACTAGCCCCACCAGTGAGAACTACCAGTTTATATTTTTTTAATTTAATTTAATTTTTCCTTTATGATACTTGTTAAGAGCTTACTATGCTCCCGGTTCTGCACTAAGTTCTGGTGTTGATATAAGCTGATCAGGTTAATATAAGCTGATCAGGCTGATATAAACTTATCTAGTTCCTCCTCTCTGGAGAGCTGGGAGCTTTCCTTGCAGCTGTGTAGGCTCCATCCATTCTTTCCAGCTTGTGGGATGTGGACGGTTAGCCGAAAACACAGCCACTGGACAGTAATGTCAGGTCACAGAGCACTCTGAGCATTAATCATAATTAATTAATTATGGTACTTTTTAAGTGCTTACTTTTGCCAAGCAGTGTTCTAAACTCTTGGTACAAACAAGATGACCAGGTTGGACACAGTCCCTGTCCCAAAGGGGGCTAACAATCTTAATCCCCATTTTAGAGATGAGAAAACCAAGGCCCAGAAAAATGGAGTGCCTTATCCAAGGTCACACAGCAGACATGTGGTGGAACCAGGATGAGAACCCAGGTCCTAATGACTCCCAGGCTCGGGTTCTCTCCACTAAGCTGCACATGCTCAGTTCCCCATAAGGCCAACCTTGCCCCAGGCCACAGTTGGGACTTTAATGCTAGAGGAAAGACCCTTCCTCCTCTACACTACCCCTTTGGTGAGGATGCCCCTGCTAGACTCTCCCTCTCTGCACCGCACTCTAAGAGAAAGGCACAAGTCTGAGATGTGGGATTATCAGACTCACTGGGATGTATGACAAAGGGGGACAGGCTCAGCTGATTCTGTTACTTAAGAACAGCATGAGGGAATAGTAATAATAATAATAATTGTGGTATTTGGTAAGCTTTTACTAGGTACCAGGCACTATATTAAGCACTGTGGTGGATACGAGCAAATCGGGTTGGGTATGGTCCCTGTGCCACATAGAGCTCACTGTCTCAATCCCCATTATACAGATGAGGTAACTGAGACCCAAACAAGTCAAATCACTTGCTCAGTGTCGCAGAGAAGACAAGTGGCAGAGCCAGGATTAGATCCCATGAATCTTTGATTCCTAAACCAGGACTTTATCCACGTCACGATGCTGCTTCTCCAGGGAAGGAATAGACAAGTGATGGAGGGCAGAGTGGGGATGTTTGGAACATGAAAAGATGATGGAGTGAAAGGCTGGTGCTCAGTTAGGAGAGAGAGGTGGAAACACAGAGGAAACAAGAGAACAGGCAACGCGCTGGGCTTAATTGCTCTGTTCATTTACTTCAGTCCAAAGCAGCAGAGTTCCTATGGAAAGCCTGAAATCTCACTGACAGAGACGGCCTTATCCTATTCACCCCTAATCCCCTAGTCCTGCTGGCTGGGAGGACAGTTCATGTGCAGTGATTAGCGTGTTTTTGTGTGTCTGTGTGACTCCCTGAATCATATTTATTGAGCAATCACCATGTGCAGAGCACTGTACTAAATGCTTGGAAAGTACAATACAGCAATAAAGAGAGACATTCTCTGCCCACAACAGGTTCACAATCTAGAGGGGAGGAGACAGATATCAAAGCAACTAAACAGCCATCAATATAAATAAATAGAATCATAGATATAAACTTATATATATAAGTGCTATGGAGTGGGGAAAGGGAGGAAGAGCAAAAGGAGTGAGTTGAGGTGACACAGAAGGAAGTGGAACTGAGGAAGAGGGGACCTAGTCTGGAAGGCCTCTTGGAGGAGATGTGTCTTCAGTAGGACTTTAAAGTGGGGAAGAATGATTGGTGGATTTCAGGAGGGAGGGTGCTCCAGGCCAGAGGTAGGAAGTGAGCCAGGGGTTGGTGGTGAGACAGGCAAGATCGAGTCACTGTGAGAAGGTTAGCACCAGAGAGGTGGAATGTGAGGACTGGGATGTAGAAGGAGAGAAAGGAGGAGAGGTAAGAAGGGGGAAGGGGATAGAGAGTTCTGAAGCCAATAGTGAGGAATTTTTGTTTGATCCAGAGGTTAATAGACAACCACTGGAGATTTTTGAAGAGGGGGTGACATGCCCTGAACGTTTCTGTAGAAGGATAATCAGGGCAGCAGACTGAAGTATGAATTGAAGTGGGGAGAGACAGGAGGTTGGGAGGTCAGAAAGGAGGCTGATGTAGTAATCCGGTCCGATAGGATGAGTGATTGTTCTCTGCTGCCTCCACCTCCAGTGTGGCTCCCCGGGCTGAAGAGATCTCTGCAATCCTGACATATCTCCCCACAACCACCTCTTCTGTTTCAATGGGAGCTGGAATCGATGCTCGGTCAGGGGTGTCCTGGAATGTGTCTGAGAGGGGACAAGGACCAGGTTCTCGCAGGGCATGGTCACCACAGCCCTGCTCCGTGGAAAAACACAGCTGTAGAAGGAGGGAGGGAAACCGTGGGGCACAGGGAGATGAGCGCTTTGTACCCACCTCTCTCAGCCCCAGTACTCTCAGCCAACTGACATCTGAGGGTTAACCGGGAGCTCTTCTGAACTTGTAATGCCCATCTATTGGCTTCCCTTCTATTGGGAAGCAGCGTGGCTCAGTGGAAAGATCCTGGGCTTCAGAGTCAGAGATCTTGGGTTTGACTCCCGGCTCTGCCACTTGTCAACTGTGTGACTGTGGGCAAGTCACTTCACTTCTCTGTGCCTCAGTTACCTCATCTGTAAAATGGGGATTAACTGTGAGCCTCACATGGGACAACCTGATTACCCTGTATCTACCCCAGCGCTTAGAACAGTGTTCTGCACATAGTAAGCGCTTAACAAATACCAACATCATTATTATTATCTATATGACAACATTTTGACTTCTACGTATCGAGATTAAAACTGATTTTTTATCTAGACCTTGGCCAGGAGGGCATCCAGTCTAATACTGAGGGGCTTCTGCTCCAAAGGTTCTGGAAATGGGAAAGTGGGAACCCTGGGAGTAGGTTCCTCAAGGGTACCAGCCCTGGCTGCTTCTCCAGAGCTCCAGTCCAAAGCTGCAGAGTTTCTATGGAAAGCATGAAATCGCACTGACAGAGAGACAGCCTTATCCTACTCACTCCTTATCCTTTGGTCCTGCTGGCTGCGAGGGCAGCTCATGGGAAGTCAGACTCTAGCAGGACACAGTTGAGGCAGCATTTATCATCTGCTTTCCTCACCTCTCCCTTCCCTCAGGGAGTGATTAGTGTGTTTGTGTGTGTGTGTGTGTGTGTTTGTGTGACTCCCTGAGCATTAATCCACTCTGGCACTCTCTGGGACATTCGGAAACACTCAGCCTCCTCCTCCTTGTTGCCCCCAGAACTGGGAGATGATGAGCCCAGATCCCCAGGTCTCTCCATGACCTTTTCCTCTCCCGCTCTCTCCTCCTCCTCGCCCTTTCGGAAACGTGGCTCTCTCCCGAAGACACGGTCTCCGCCGCCGCTCTCTCCAGCGGAGGCCTCTCCTTCTCCCACTCCCCCAGACTCACCGGTAAGGGAGGAGGCGTCGGCTTCCTCCTCTCGCCCCGATGCCGCTTCCGCACTATCCCTCCTCCCCCCTCCCTCTCCTTCCCCTCCTTCGAAGCCCATATCATTCGCCTCTACCACCCACTCCAGTTACTTGTCGCCGTCATCTACCGCCCTCCCGGTCCCACCTCCGACTTCTTCAACCACCTTGACCCCTTTCTCACCTTCCTCCTCTCCTTCTCTCTGCCCACTCTGATCCTTGGAGACTTCAACATCCATACGGATGTACCCGATGACTCCTCTGCCGCCCGCCTGCTATCCCTCCTCGACTCTGCCGACCTCCTCCTCCACCATACCGCGCCCACTCACCGACTCGGTCACACCCTCGATCTCGTCGTCTCCTACCGCTGCACTATCTCCTCACTCACCAACTCTGAAATCCCTCTCTCTGACCATAACCTTCTCACCTGCCTCATCTCTCACACTCCCTCCCCCTGCAAATCTTCGCTACTGCCCCACAGAGACCTCCGCTCTCTCGATCCCATCCGTCTTTCCAATAGCATCTCTCCTCACCTTGCCGCCCTGTCCTCTCTTCCCACTCTCGACGATCAGGTCTCCGCTCTCAACTCCACCCTCTCTACTCATCTCGACTCTCTCACCCCCCTTTCCCTCCGCCGCTCTCGCTCCACTAACCCACAGCCCTGGATCACCTCCTCCGTCCGCCTCCTACGCTCCTATGCTCGAGCTGCTGAGCGCTGCTGGCGAAAGTCCAAGCACCAAGCCGACCTCACACACTTCAAATTTATCCTTTCCTGCCTTAACTCTGCCCTCTCCTCCGCCAGGCAAAGCTTCTTCTCCTCCCTCATCGACACCCATGCCCGTCACCCCCGCCAATTGTTCCGGACCTTTAACTCTCTCCTTAGGCCCCCTGTTCCTCCCCCTCCCCCATCTCTCACCCCTAATGATCTGGCCACCTATTTCCTCACGAAAATCAACACGATCAGGTCTGAGCTCCCCAAAGTCACCCCTCCGCCTCTCCCCTCCCCCCCAACAACCCCCTCCCCTACTTCCCCATCCTTCCCTGCAGTATCCTCAGAGGAGATCTCCTCCCTCCTCGCAAGTGCCACCCCCTCCACCTGCGCCTCGGACCCCATTCCCTCTCACCTTCTTAAAACCATCGCCCCTGCCCTCCTCCCTTCCTTAACTTCTATTTTTAACCACTCAATCTCCAAGGGCTCCTTCCCCTCTGCCTTCAAACATGCCCACGTCTCCCCCATCCTAAAAAAACCCGCTCTTGACCCCACTTCCCCCTCCAGTTATCGTCCTATCTCCCTACTACCCTTCCTTTCCAAAATCTTAGAACCAGTCGTCTACAATCGATGCCTAGAATTCCTTAACTCCCATTCTCTCCTAGACCCCCTCCAATCTGGCTTCCGTCCCCTCCACTCTACCGAGACTGCTCTCTCTAAGGTCACCCATGACCTCCTTCTTGCCAAATCCAATGGCTCCTACTCCATTCTGATCCTCCTTGACCTCTCTGCTGCCTTTGACACTGTCGACCATCCCCTCCTCCTCCATACCTTATCTCACCTTGGCTTCACGGACTCTGTCCTCTCCTGGTTCTCCTCTTACCTCTCTGGCCGATCATTCTCGGTCTCCTACGCTGGAGCCTCCTCCCCCTCCCATCCTTTAACTGTTGGAGTTCCTCAAGGGTCAGTTCTTGGCCCTCTTCTGTTCTCCATTCCCTCGGTGAACTCATCCGCTCTCACGGCTTTGACTACCATCTCTACGCAGATGACACGCAGATCTACATCTCTGCCCCTGTCCTCTCCCCCTCCCTTCAGGCTCGCATCTCCTCCTGCCTCCGGGACGTCTCCACCTGGATGTCGGTCCGCCACCTAAAACTCAACATGAGCAAGACTGAGCTCCTCATCTTCCCTCCCAAGCCCGGTCCGCTCCCAGACTTCTCCATCACCGTGGATGGCACGACCATCCTTCCCGTCCCGCAGGCCCGCAATCTCGGTGTCATCCTTGACTCGTCCCTCTCGTTCACCCCACACATCCTATCCATTACCAAGACCTGCCGGTTTCACCTCTACAATATAGCCAAGATCCGCCCTTTCCTCTCCACCCAAATGGCTACCTTACTGTTACGGGCTCTCGTTATATCCCGGCTAGACTACTGTGTCAGCCTTCTCTCTGACCTCCCTTCCTCCTCTCTCGCCCCGCTCCGGTCTATTCTTCACTCCGCTGCCCGGCTCATCTTCCTGCAGAAACGATCTGGGCATGTCACTCCCCTTCTTAAACAACTCCAGTGGTTGCCTATCGACCTCCGCTCCAAACAAAAACTCCTCACTCTAGGCTTCAAGGCTCTCCATCACCTTGCCCCTTCCTACCTCTCCTCCCTTCTCTCTTTCTACCGCCCACCCCGCACGCTCTGCTCCTCTGCTGCCCACCTCCTTGCCGTCCCTCGGTCTCGCCTATCCCGCCGTCGACCCCTGGGTCACATCCTCCCGCGGTCCTGGAACGCCCTCCCTCCTCACCTCCGCCAAACTGATTCTCTTTCCCTCTTCAAAACCTTACTTAAAAATCACCTCCTCCAAGAGGCCTTCCCAGACTGAGCTCCTCTTCCCCCTCTACTCCCTCTGCCATCCCCCCTTTACCTCTCCGCAGCTAAAGCCTCATTTTCCCCTTTTCCCTCCGCTCCTCCACCTCTCCCTTCCCATCCCCACAGCACTGTACTCGTCCGCTCAACTGTATATATTTTCGTTACCCTATTTATTTTGTTAATGAATTGTACATCGCCTTGATTCTATTTAGTTGCCATTGTTTTTACGAGATGTTCTTCCCCTTGACGCTGTTTATTGCCATTGTTCTTGTCTGTCCGTCTCCCCCGATTAGACTGTAAGTCCGTCAAACGGCAGGGACTGTCTCTATCTGTTGCCGACTTGTTCATCCCAAGCGCTTAGTACAGTGCTCTGCACATAGTAAGCGCTCAATAAATACTATTGAATGAATGAATGAATTACCTCCGGTTAATTGACCATCAGAGATGTCCATGGAAAGATATTGCAGTCCCAGGGTTATATTCAGCAGTCCAGGGGACAACCCAGCTCCCACCCACAGCTTTACCAGGACCCAAGTCTGTGTCTTCCGTGATGCTGTTTCCTTGGTTCATATTTCCAATCCTCTTACATCAGTCAGCATACCAGTGATATTTATTTCGCTTGTAGTATATGCAGAGCACTGTGCTTAAGAGAGTGAGCGGTCAGTTCAATAGAGTTTGTAGACATGATCCCTGCCAACAAGAACCTTACAGACTATAAGGGGAGAAAAAAAATAAAATAAGTGACAGGAGGATATTTACATAGGGTGAAAATGAAGTGTTCAAGGGTACAGACTCAAATGACTTAGAAGTCAGGGTAATAATAATGTTAATGATGATGATGGTATGAGGTATTAAGATGTGTCCAGCACTGTTCTATACATTGGGGTAGATACAATTCAATCAGGTTGGGCACAGTCCCTGTCTTTCGTGGGGCCCACCGTCTATATCCCCATTCTAAAGATAAGGAAACTGATGCCCAGAGAAGCTAAGTGACTTGCCCAAGGTCACACAGCAAATAAGTGGTAGAAGCTGGATTAGAACCCAGATCCTTCTGATTCCCAAGCCCTTGAGGGTATAGTCAGGGGAGGTCTTTGGGAGCAACTGTGATTTTAGTTTGGTTTTGAATGTGGGGAGAGTAGCCCATTGGATATGAAGAGGAAGAGAGTTCCAAGCCAGAGGGAGGAAGTGGGCAAAAAGTCAGGGTGAGAAAGTCAAAACTGAAGAACAATGACATTACAGGAGTAAAGTGCGTGGGCTGGGCTGTAGTGGAAGATCAGTGTGGAAAAGTAGGAGGAAGAGAGATTTAGGGTCTTAAAGGAGAAGGTCAGGTGCTGAGGGGCTGACCTCAGCTTCAGGTGGAGGTGGAAGAGCAGCCAGTAGAGGTTTTGAGTTGTAAGAAGTTGAGAACTGAAGTAAGGCCTGATGTGGGGAGAGACGGGAGGCAGGAAGGTCATATAAGAGGTTGATGCAGAAGTAGTCTCTCATTCACCCCACACAACCAACCCGTCACCAACATCTGCTGGTCTCACCTTCACAATATCACCAGGATCCACCCTTTCCTCTCCATCCAATGCTATCTTGCTGGTACAAGCTCTCATAATCTCCCTACTGGATTATTGTGTCACCCTCCTCTCTGATCTCCCTTCCTCCTGTCTCTTCCCAATCCAGTCTATTCTTAATTTTGCTCCTCGGATCATCTTCCTACAGAAACACTCTGGGCATGTCACTCCCCTCCTCAAAAACCTCCAGTGGTTGCCTGCCTACGTTCGCACGAAACAAAAACTCCTCACTCTTGGCTTCAGAGTTCTCCATTACCTGGCCCCCTCATACCTCACCTCCCTTCTCTCTACCGCCCACCCCGTATGATCTGCTCCTCTGCTGCTCACCTCCTCATGGTCCCCCGTTCACGCCTCTCCCGCCGTCGACCCACATCCTCTCTCCGCCCTTGGCCCACATCCTACCGCTGTCCTGGAATGCCCTCCCTCCTCACATTCGCCAAACTAACTTTTCCCCTCTTCAAAGCCCTACTGAGAGCTCATCTCCTCCAGGAGACCTACCCAGACTGAGCCCCCCTTTCCCTCTGCTCCTCCTCTCCTCCCCTCCCCCCCACCCTCTGCTCTTCCCACTTTCCCTCCCCTCAGCACTGTGCTCATTTGTATATATTATTTAGTACCCTATTTATTTTGTTAATGAGGTGTGTATATCCTTGATTCTATTTATATTGATGATGTCTTGTTTTGTTATGTTCTGTTTTGCTTTGCTGCCTGACTCCCCGGTTTAGACTGTGAGCTCCTTATTGGGCAGGGATTGTCTCTAACTGTTGCCCCATTGTACATTCCAAGTGCTTAGAACAGTGCTCTGGCACATAGTAAGCACTCAATAAATACTATTGAATTAATAAATGAATAGTCAATGCAGGAATATGATAAATGCTTGGGTAAGCTTAGTAACAATTTGGATGAAGATAAAGGGGTAGATTTTAGAGATGTTTTGACTGTAAAAGCAACAGGATTTAGTGACACACCAAACGTGGGTTGAGTGAGAAAGATGAGTCAAGGATAATGCCACGTTTACTGATATTCAGGCAGAGAAGATAGTGATGTAGTTTCAGTTATGAGTATGTCTTGTGGAAGACAGGGTTTGAGTGGGAATATGAGGGGTTCCTGTTTAGGACAAGTTCAAGTTGTTGGTGCACACTGATTTGTTTGTCAAGGGAGAGTAGGTGGGTATGGAGACCAAATGGAGCATGATTATGTTGGAACATTGGAGGGAGTTAAGAAACTGGCCTTCTCTGTGTCTGAAGATCTAAGATTTGTGGGGAGTGGATGTGTGGGAGGGAATACAGGAGAGGAGGTCGTGGTTGGCAAGTGGCATTTCAGAGTTAGCAAGGTTAGGGATTGTATGATAACGAGAGTGTGTCCAGGTTGATGAATAGGTGAGGTGGGCTGGAGCTGGAGGTCGCTGGAGCTGAGGAGTGAGAGGAGGCAGGCCAAGGGAAGGTTGTCGGGAAACTCAATGTGGATACTGAAGTTCCTGAGGATCAGTGTAGGGATGGAGAAGGAGAGAAGAAATGAGAAATTCAGATTTTTAAAAATTTGGATATGTGGCTACCGAACACTGAGGCAGTGTCTCATTCGTGTGTCTGTGTGGCTCCTCGAGGGAAGCCTTTTTTGAAACCCTTCCTCAGGCTAGTGCCAAGAATCAGCAACTTTCTTACATGCTATTCCTTGGCTCCACTCCCCTCCATCATCATCATCACTCCACTCGCCCTCCTGCTCTTTATCTCCATCAAAAGTACTAATTGAATGCTTACATAAGCCCTTAGGAAATACAGAGGAAGTGTAAAATGATATAGTACATACTGAAAGAAAATACTCGTGAGCTAAATTACACTGTCAGACGACAACATTTACTGGGCACCTACTGTGTGCAGAATACAGTCCTAAGCACTCAGGTACATTTAGGCATTTTTGTATATTCCAACATTTGTTTATCCTGATATATTTACCCTACTACCTGTTCCTATTTATTAGTTTGTGTTCCTGAAATTTGCAAAACAGTTTACAAATTGACTCTCCTTTTAAATTTTAAGACCCGTGAGGAAAGGAGATACTTCTGTTCTCTTTCAAGTGCTCAGGATATTGCACTAAGCTATGTGAGTCAACCAACTGATCATATTTGACTGAATGCCCACTGTATGTACTAAATTCTTGATTATGTGGTTGGGCAAGTACAATAGAGTTGGGAGATGCAATCCCTGCCCACAAAAATCTTATAATGTAAGGGTACTGAATGAGTATTTTATATGTGCAGAGCACCATATTAAGCATTTGGGAGTTTCTACTAGAGTGGTTTTAAAGGATCTCTGGTGCTCTGCACATAGTAAGTGCTTAACAAATACCAACATTATTATTACATCCTAATACTATTGACTGTGTGAAAAGCACTAAGCACTTGGGGGAGCACATTAGATTTTGTAGGCATGACCGCAGCCATCAAGGAGCTTGCATTCTAGCTGGAAGGGACAGACAATAAAAGAGATAAAAGAGATTTCTGGTAGGCTGAGACGTCTCCAGGGAAATTGGGTAGTATGTTCTGCTGTTGACTGAATGTGGGGAAGCTGGAGCCCCTCAGGGAAGTTCCATAACGTCCTTTATCTGCAAAGGAGAGCTCTGAACCATTTGCAAAGAGCCAGTGAGTGATTTGAAACTCCATAACCTCTGATCAGCCTTCCTATCACCTATGATGCCTTGACTCCTGCTGTCTCTACTGCCATCTTTTTCCTGGGGGAATCTGGTCCTGGAGGATGTCTCCAGGCTGAAGAAGTTGGAGAGCCATCATCCACAGAGATCCATGCACTGATCGGGTAGATGGGTTTGGAATTTGGCCGGGAAGAGGAGCACGAAAGGTCAAACCAGTCACTCATTTAAAAATTGCAATTTTATATACCAATAAACACATGGAATAAGTGATACCCGCAACCGAGGATGATACGATTCTCAGATCCACTAAATTAATAATTGCAATTATGGTACTTGTTAAGTGTTTGCTATATGCCAAGCATTGTTCTAAGTGCTGGGCTAGATACAAGTTAATCAGGTTGGACAGAGTCCCTGTCCCACATTGAGCTCACAGTCTTAATCCCCATTTTTCAGATGAGATAACTGGGGCCCGGAGAAGTGAAGTGACTTGCCCAAGGTCACATAACAGGCATGTAGCAGAGCTGGGATTGGAATCCAGGCTCTTATGACTCCCAGGCCCATGGTCTACCCACTCATCCATGCTGCTCACAGGGGGACCTAGCAGAGAGCATGCAATTATCCTCGAAAGGCAATTATCCTTGAAAGCTAGGAGGGATCTGGGTTGGGAGCAGGTGATTCCCTTTTCCAGAATGTCCTTATTCTCCTGTCGCTTTGAATAATCAGGAAGAGACTGAAGGCAGAGAAGGTGAGTAGAAATACCAGGTGGTTCTTCATGAGCAGAGGTGACTTTTCTTTCATGTTGACTAAAACACTCAGTATGATGGTCTGTCTTCCGTAGAGGAGGACGTAGGCAGTGACCAGGGCAATGACTCTCTTGGCTGCTCTGACCTCGGGCATCGCCCTGGGGGAGCGACTGGGCCCATGGAGGTGCTGAACCTGCTGGTGGTGTCTGTGCAGGACAAACACCATGTAACTGCTGGCCGTGCTCATGAGCCCCACGAAGAACAGATCCTGGAAAGAGAGCATGACTGTAATGGCCAAGGTGGCTTCTGCACTTTCGATGATTTCACAGCAGTATTTGAGATCGAATACAGTTCGAACATTGCCACTGTTGTTCTGGAGGCTTCTCATGTATATGGGTATATCCAAGTCTATGAGCAGATTGATGACCCAAGAGAGAGCACAGGAGGGGAGGATGCACTTGGGCTATTTGGCTTTGATTCCTGCCCACCAGAAGGTGCCGGGGCTGATGGTGATGGCCTGGAAGATGCTCAGGAGGCACGTGGTGCAGATACAAATACCCCAGGCTACTCGGTAGAGATAAATAAGGATTTTACATCCAACATCGTCCAGGAAATATCTTAGACCCCAAGCTGACAAGGTCTCTAAGATTCCACTGGTGAGGAGGATGATGGTGTTAGCCAAGACCAGGTGGGCCAGGATCAGGTCAGAGGAGTTGGGCTTGTGGCTGGTGGAGACCACACAGATATAGAACAGGATGAGGAAGACGTTCACCAATAGCCCAAGGCCGAATTGCAAGAGAATCACCATTCCAAAAGAGAGTTCAGTGGAATTCATTGGCTTCAATATTCAGTTAAAACCAGTGGCAATAACTTATAGAACAACCTGGAGGAGGAGAGTCGTAGAGGAAGGGGAGTGTAAAGGAGGAGAGGGTGCGGTAAAGAGAGAGAAAGCATTTAGTCAACATCATCGTAGGACTAGTCATAGAAATGGGATACTGATTGAGCCCTTAATGGAATGTCAAACTTCGTACTGTCTGGGAAAATTGTGTAGGTGAAAATTAGACAAAATTTCTGGCTCTCAAGGGGCTCACTATATAAGAATAAGGAGGAGGGATAACCTATAGATGGATTAGTAGTATACAGTAAAAACTGAAAAACAACAGAAAATAAATGCACAGTGATGCCTACAGCAAGAAGGAGAGGACATTTCTAGAGCATGTATTTCTCTATCTACCTCTCTATCATGTGCATCCCACATATTTGAAAGGGCATTTAAAAGAAAAAAATCCTGTATGTTTTGTGCAGTTCTGCAAGAGGTACGATCACTGTAACCTCTTGTTTTGGGGTTCCAGATTGGGGTGGCATCTGTTGGGATCCCTTCCTAGTAAAATAAGGACAGCAATAATAATAAAAATAATAATAATAATGGTATTTGTTAAGCTTACTATGTGCCAGGGACCATGCTAAGCACTGGTGTGGATTCCAGCAAATCGGGTTGAATGTAGTTCCTGCCCCACGTGGGGCTCAAAGTCTCAATCCTCATTTTACAGATGAGGTACCTGAGGCCCAGAGAAGTGAAGTGACTTGCTCCAAGTCACATAGCAGACAAGTGGTAGAGTCAGAATTAGAATCCAAGACTTTCTGAGTCCCAGCCCATTCTCTATCCACTATGCCATGCTGCAGTGACATCTTGAATCAGACCAAGCATCCAATCAGTTCAGTGTTCTCTCTCCAGTCCAGCTCCAAAAGCCCTTAGAGGAACTGTAAGACCACTTCCCCCTTGGACATCCATCCCCGACTCTGATGGCCCAAACTATGCTCTCTGAAGATCCTCTATGCTCGAAGCAACTGGTATCTGAGCTCAAGTTACAATACACAGCTACCCCTACCTGTGAGAACCTCCAGTTTATTTTTACTTTCAATTCGTCTTTTCTTTATGGTATTTCTTAAACACTCACTATGTTCCAGGTACTGCACTAAGCACTGGGGTTGATATAGGCTTATCAGGTTGATATAAGCTTTTCAGGTTAATATGAATTTATCCAGTTCTTCATCTCCAAAGGTTTGGGACATCTCCTTACATTCTGTGGTTGGCTCCATTCACCCTTTGAGACTTGTGGGCTGTGGACAGAGAATTATGAAACACAGCCACCCGACAGTAATGACAGGTCACAGAGAGTTTGTTCAGTCCCCCTCCTCCCACTTCCCCTCTCAGGGCACCCTCGCCCCAGCACACATTTGGGACTATAATCCTAAAATTCATTCATTCATTCATTCATTCATTCATTCATGTTTACTGAGTGTTCACTGTGTGCAGAGCACTGTACTGAGCACTTGGGAAAGTACAATAAAGCAATAAAGAGAGACAATCCCTGCCCCCAACGAGCTCACAGTCTAGAGATGGAGAGACAGACATCAGTACAAATAATCAGGCATCAATATAAATAAATAAAATTACAGATATATACATAAGTGCTCGGGTGTGGGGAGAGGGGTGAAGAGCAAAGAGAACAAGTCATGTTGATTCAGAAGGGAGTGGGAGATGAGAAAAAATGCGTTTAAGTCTAGGAAGTGTTGGAGGAGATGTGCCGTCTTGGAGGAGATGTGCCTTCAGTAAGACTTTGAAGTGAGGGGAGAGTCATTGGCGAATTTGAGGAGGGAGGGCGTTCCAGGCCAGAGATAGGACGTGGGCCAAAGGTTGGCAGTGGTGCAGGTGAGACTGAGACACAGTGGAGCACCAGAAGAGTGAAGTGTTCAGGCTGGGTTGTAGAAGGAGAGAAGGGAGGTGAAGTAGGAGGGGGTAAGGTGATGGAGAGCTTTGAAGTCAATACTGAGGAGTTTTTGTTTGATAAGGAGTTGGATAGACAACCTCTGAGGATTTTTGAGGAGGCGGGTGGCATGCCCTGAATGTTTCTGTAAAAAGATAATCCGGGCAGCGGACTGAAGTGTGGACTGGAGTGGGGAGAGGCAGGAGGTTGAGCGGTCAGAAAAGAGGCTGATGCAGTAATCTAGAGGGATAGGTTGAGTGACTATACTAACATGGTAGCAGTTTAGATGGAGAGGAAAAGGCAGATCTTGCTGATGTCATGAAGGTGAGACAGCCAGGATTTGGTGACAAATTGGATATGTGGGTTGAGAAAGTGGGGTCAAGGATAGCACCAAGGTTACGAGCTTATGAGATGGGGAGGATTGTAGTGTCGTCTATAGTGATGGGAAAGTCTGGGAGAGGACAGAGTTTGGGAGGGAAGATAAAGAACTCTGTTTTGGACATGTTAAGTTTGAGGTGATGGGAGGACATCCAAGTAGAGATGTCTTGAAGGCAGGAAGAGATGTGAGCTTGAAGAGAGAAAACGAGATCAGGGGAGGAGATGTAGATTTGGGTATCATGTGCATAGAGATGGTAGTTGAAGCCGTGGGAGCAAATGAGTTCTCCAAGGGAAAAAGTATAGATGGGCAATAGAAGGGGACCAAGAATTGAACGTTGAGGGACCACCCGCAGTTAGGGGGTGAGAAGGAAAAGAAGAGCCCACGAAGGAAACTGAAAACTAATGGCCAAAGAAATAACTGGAGAACCAGGAAAGGACAGTGTCAGTGAAGCCAAGATTGGATAGCATATCCAGGAAAAAGGGGTGGTCCACAGTGTCAAAGGCAGCTGAGCAGTCGAGGAGGATTAGGATAGAGTAGGAGCCATTGGATTGGGTAAGAAGGAGATAATAATAATAATAATAATAATGTTAGTATTTGTTAAGTGCTTACTATGTGCAGAACACTATTCTAAGCTCTGGGGTAGATACAGGGTAATCAGATTGTCCCACGTGAGGCTCACAGTCTTAATCCCCATTTTATAGATGAGGTAACTGAGGCACAGAGTTAAGTGACTTGCCCACAGTCACACATCTGACAATCAGTCGATTGTATTTATTTAGCTCTTACTTTACACAGAACACTGTATTAGTGCTTGGGAATGTACAATGCAATAATATAACAGACACGTTCCCTGCCCACAGTGAGCTTACAGTTTAGAGGGGAAGACAGACATTAATATAAACCAATAAATTACAGATACGGACATAAGTGCTAGGGGGATGGAAGAGGAGATGAATAAAGGGAGCAAGTCAGGGTGATGCAGAAGGGAGTGAGAGAAGAGGAAAGGAGATCTTGGTCAGGGAAGGCCTCTTGGAGGAGCTGTGTCTTCAGTAAGGCTTTGAAGGAGGGGGAGAGAAATTGTCAGCTGGATTAGAGGAGGGAGGGCATTCCAGGCCAAAGGCAGGACATAAGTAAGAGGTCAGAGGCAAGATAGATGAGATTGAGGTACAATGAGAACTTTAGCATTAGAGGAGTGACATGTGCAGGCTGGTATGTAGTAGGAGAGTACTGAGAGGGACCCTCGGGGAGGGCAGATGTCTACTCTGGGACTGTAGAAGGCTTCGGGTCAGACACGGGAGATTGCCTTTTCACAAATATCCTTATTCTCCTATCACTGTGAATCATGAGCAACGGACTCACCGCAGAAAAAGTGAGTCGAAATACCATGTGGCTTTTCACGAGCATGGGAGATTTTTCTTTCACGTTTACTAAAACACTCAGCATGATGGTCTGTCGTCGATAGAGGAAGACATAAAGGGTGACAAAGGCGATGAATCTCTTGGCTGCTCTGACCTCGGGCATCGCCTTGGGGGAGCAGCTGGGCCCATGGAGGTGCCGAACCTGTCGATGGTGTCTGTGCAGGACAAACACCATGTAGCTGCTGGCTGTTCTCATGAGCCCCATGAAGAAGAGATCCCTCATAGTAGGGCCACTGTAATTACCAGCGTAGTTTCTTCACTGTCACTGATTTCTGAGCAATATTTGAGATCCAACATGATTTGAAAACTGTTGTTGTTCTGGGAGCTTATCATGTATATCGGCATATCCATTTCTATGAGCATATTGAGGATCCAGGAGAAGAGGAAGGAGGGGAGGATGCACTTGGATAATTTGACTTTGATTCCTGCCCACCAGAAGGTGCTGGGACTGATGCTGACAGCCTGGAACACGCTCAGGAGGCAGGTGGTGCAAATGGCAAGACCCCGGGATACTCGGTAGAGGTACATGAGGATTTTACAGCTAACATCGTCCAGAAAATTTCTCAGCCCCCAAGCTGACAAGGTCTCTAAGACTCCAGTGGTGAGGAGGATGATGATGTTAGCTAAGGCCAGGTGGGCGAGGATCAGGTCAGAAGAGCTGGGATTGTGGCTGGTGGAGGCCACACGAATATAAAACAGGAGGAGGAAGATGTTCAGCAAGAGCCCAAGGCTGAATTGCAAGAAAGTCAACATCCCAAAAGAGAGCTCAGTGGAATTCATTGGCTTAAATACTCGGTTCAAACTGGAGGCAATAACTTTTAGAGCAACAAGGAGGAGGAGAGTTATAGGGGTAGGCGAGTGTAGAGGAGAAGATGGAGAGAGTGAGATAAAAAGAGAGAAAGCATCTAGTCATCATCATTTAGAGAGATTTAGTCATTAGACTTAGATTTAGTCATTAGATTTAGAAGGAGAAAGCATTTAGTCATTTAGTAGTAGTCATAGTAGTGGTATCGATCGAGCTCTAAAGGGAATTTAGAACACTTTACTAAGTGCCTGGAAAAATTGCACACAGGTGAAAATTAGGCACAATTCCTGGCCCTCAGGGAGCTTACAATCTAGGAACAAGGAAAGGGAGAAGGGAGAGTTTACAGATATATAAGAATGGTAAAGAATAAAAACTGAAAAACAATAGAAAATACATGGACAGCAATATTTAGAGCAAAAGGGATAAAACATTTGTTAGAATATCTATCTGCCTATTTATCTACCTCTCTAGCTATCTGTGTTCATCCCACTCACCTCCTCCAGGAGCCCTTCCCAGGCTGAGCCTATCCTTTCCTCTGCTCCTCCTCCCCTCCTCATCACTCCTACTCCTTCCCTCTTCTCTACCCCTTCCCTGCTCCACAGCACTTGGGTATATGTGTACATATTTATGATTCCATTTATTTTATTAATGATGTTTATATATCTGTAATTCTATCTTTTTATATTGATAATATTGATGCCTGTCTACTTGTTTTGCTTTACTGTCCGTCTTCCCCCTTCTAGACTGTGAGCCTGTTGTTGGGTAGGGATTGTCTCTATTTGTTGCCAAATTGTACTTTCCAAATGCTTAGTATAATGCTCTGCAAACAGTAAGGGCTCAATAAATACAATAGAATGAATGAATGAATGAATGAATGAATGAATGAATGACAGGGCATTAAAAAGAAGAAAAAAACTCCTGCCTGTTTGGAGCAGTTCTTCAAGAGGTATGATCACATCATTTTGCCCATTATTTTGGGGTTCGAGATTGGGGATGGCATCTCTTGGGTTTTCTTCCTAGTAAAATAAGGATAACAGCAATAATAATAAGAACTGTGGTACTTGCTAAGTGTATACTATGTTCCAAGCACTGTACCTATCCCTGGGGAGGATACAAGCAAAGGGGCTTGGACATAGTCCCTGTTCTATGTGGGGCTCACAATCTCATTCCACATTTTACAGATGAGGTATCTGAGGCCTAGAGAAGTGAAATGATTTGCCCAAGGTCAAATAAATGTCAGCAAATAAGTGTTTACTATGTTCCAGGCACTGTACATATCCCTGGGGAAGATACAAGCAAAGGGGCTTGGACATAGTCCCTGTCCTATGTGGGACTCACAATCTCAATCCACATTTTACAGATGAGGTAACTGAGGCCTAGAGAAGTGAAATGATTTGCCCAAGGTCAAATAAATGTCAGCAAATAAATGTCAGAGCCAGGGTTAGAACCCATGATCTTCTAACTCCCAGGCTCGTGCTCTATCCACTATGCCATGTTGTAGTGACATCCTGGGTCACCCCATTGCTCTCTCTCTGGTCCAGCTCCAAAGGCCCTTAGAGGAACTGTGGATAACCTCTTTGACATCTATCCCAAAGTTTCATATCCCAAGTTATGCCCTTTGATGATCTATGATTCAAGGGGCTGATATCTGAGCTCGAGTTACAGGGCACAGCTCTCCTCACCTGTGAGGACCTCCAGTTTTTTTAAATTTAATTTACTTTTTTCTTTATGGCATTTGCTTAGCACTTACTGTGTCCCAGGTACTCTACTAAGCGCTGGGGTTGATATAAGCTTATTAGGTTGATAGAAGCTTATCCTGTTCCTGCTTTATAGAGGGTTGGGTCATCTCCTTGCAGCCTGTGGTTCACTCTGTCCACCCTTTGTGACTTGCGGGATGTTGGTAGTGAAGCACAAAACACAGCCACCGGACAGTAATGTTGGGCCCCAGAGAACATACTGAGGATGTTCAGTCCCCCTCCCCATTGGCCAGCCTTTCCCCAGGGCACAGTTAGGACTTTAATGCTAAAAGAAAGGCACTTCAGCCCCTGCACCACTGTTTCAGTGAAAACACTGCTGCTTTGGTGGTCTTCCCTTTCTGTACCACGCTCTAAGAGAAGGGCACAGGTCTGAGACGGGATTATCAGACTCACTGGGATGAGGGGCAAAGGGGAACAGTGTTAGCTGTTTCTGTTTTTTAAGAACAACAGTGAGGGGAGGAATGGGCAAGGGAAGGAGGGCAGAGAGAGGGTGCTTGGAGGATGTAAGAATTTATGGAATGGGAGCCTGGAGTTTATATAAGAAAGGGAGGTGGAAACAGACAGGACGATCAAGGCATTGCCATTTATCACTGTGTTCTATGCTCTCTCCAACTCTGATGTGGCCCCCTGGGCTGAAGGGGAGATCTATGTGGCTTTGCCATATCTGCTAACTGCCCGTTCTGCTCCAGTGGGAGCTGGAATTTTTGCTTGGTCATGGGTGTCTTGGAGGGTGGCTGAAAAGGGACAGGGACCATCTTCTCCTGGGCTTCACTTCAACATCTTCACTGCAGCCCCGCCATGACCAGGGAATACAGCTGCAGAAACACAGAGGAGGAACCATGGGGCATAGGGAGGTGTGTACTGTATAACCACCTGTCTCTGCCCCAGTCCTCCCTGCCCACCATTTGGGAGTCATTCTGAACTCATAGTGGTCATTTCTATGGCAATATTTTACCTTCTACATATCGAAATTAAAATTGATTCTTTTCAGAGACCTTGGCCAGAAGGGGATCCAGTCCAATGCCGAGGGGCCTCTACCTCAAAGGTCCTGGGAATGGGAAGATGGGAGCCCTGGGAGAAGGTTCTTCATTGGTGATCAGCCCGAGACCCCACCCCGGAACACGAGTCTGAAGCCCCAGAGTTCCTTTGGAAAAACCCAAAAGAGCACCAACAGAAAAAGTTGTCTTTATCCTACTCACCTATTTCCACCAGTCAGGCTGGCTAGGAGGGCAGCTTGTGGGCAGTCAGACTCTGGCAGGACAAAGTTGAGGCAGCATTTATCAGTCACTTTCCTCATCTTTCCCCTCCCTCAGAGAGTGATTAGTATGTTTGTGCGTGTGTGTGTGTGACTCACTGATCATTAATCCACTCTGACAGGGGCCTGGAGCATCCCTGGAAATGCCCTGGCTCCCCTTCTTTTTATCCTCAGTGCTGGGAGACAGTGAATCCAGATCTCTCCCCTAAATTACCTGCTGCTAATTGACCTTCAGAGGTGTCCATAGAAAGATGTGACATTCCCAGTGCAATATTCAGCGTCCCAGGAACATTCCAGCTCCCACCCACATCTTTGCCAGGACCCAAGCCCCGTCTTCTGTAATCTTATTTCCGTGGTTCGTATTTCCTATCCTCTTCCATCCATCAACATACCAGTAATATTTATTTTGCTGGTAGTGTGTGCTGATCACTGTACTAAGTGCTTGGAAGAGTACAGTTCAGTGGAGTTGGTAGGCATGATCCCTATCCACAAGGAGTTTACAGACTATAAAGGGAGAAAATCATTAAAATATGTGGCAAGAGGATATTTATATGTCACATATGACAGGGTGAAAATCAAAGTGTTGAAGGGGTTCAGGCCCAAATGATAAATAGGACAGGGTGAATAAAATTCGTGAGGGCATAGTCAAGGGAGGTCTCTGGGAGAAATTGTGGTTTTAGACTGGGTTTGAAGGTAGGGGAAGTAGTCATCCATTCAATAGGAAAAGAAATAATAATAATAATAATAATAATGGTATTTGTTAAGCCCTTACTATGTGCCAGGCACTGTTTTAAGCCCTGGGGTAGATACAGGGTTATCAGGTTGTCCTATGTGGGGCTCACAGTCTTAATCCCCATTTTGCAGATGAAGTAACTGAGGCACAGAGAAGTTAAGTGACTTGCCCAAAGTAACAGCTAAGTTGTGGAGACGGGATTTGAACCCACAACCTCTGACTCCCAAGCCTGTGCTCTTTCCACTAAGCCATTCTGCTTCACTAAGGAAGGGAGCTCCAAATCAAGAGGGAGGATGTGGGCAGAAAGTTGGCAGTGAAAAAGACAAAATTGCAGAACAGTAAATTGGTATTGCTGGAGCAGAGCGTACGGGCTGGGCTATAGTGAGAGACCAGTGAGGTCAAAGGCTCTGGGAATAGGAAAGAGGGAGCCCTGGGAGAAGGTTCTTTAGGGCTGACCAAGCCCCGACCCCCACCTCGTAGATCAAATCCAAAGCTCCAGAGTTCCTATGGAAAGCCAAAAACCACACTCTCAGAGAAAGATGATTTTATCCTGCTTATCCATTTCCATCACTCATGCTGGCCAGGAGGGCTGCTTGCAGGCAGTCAGACTCAGGCTGGACAAAGTTGAGGCAGCATTTTATCAGCCACTTTCCTCATCTTTTCCCACCCTCGGGGAGTGATGTATGTTTGCTGTGTGTGTGTATGTGAGTGTGAGAGAGAGAGAATCACTAATCCGCTCTAAGACTCAGACTGGGACATCACTGGAAATGCTCAGAATCTGCTCCCTGCTGCCCATCAAACTGAGACAAGATGAGCAAGGTGTGCCCCATAATAACCTGCTGCTAATTGACCCTCTGAGATGCCCATAGAGAGACATGTCAACATCAGTACCGTATCCTGCAGCTCCGGGAAAATCCCGGCTCTCATCCACAACCCAGCACTGCCTGGAGCCAAGGCTAGGTCTCTTATGATATCATTTCATTGGTTCAGACTTCCCATCCTCTTACATCAGTCAATAAATCAATGTTATTTACTGTGTGTTGAATGTATGCAGGGCACTTTATAGAGAATAATAATAATGGTATTTGTTAAGCACTTACTCTGTGCCAAGCGCTGGGGTAGCTGCAGGGTAATCAGGTTGTCCCACATGGGGTTCACAATCCTAATCCCCATTTTACAGGTGAGGTAACTGAGGGATAGATAAGTGAAGTGACTTGCTCAAGGTCACACAGCGGACAGGTGGTGGAGCCGGGATTAGAACCCAAGTCCTCTGATTCCCCAGCCCGTGCTTTTACTAATAGGCCATGCTGCTTCTCAGAGAATTATATGATAGAATTGGTAGGCATGATCTATGCCCATAGGGAGTTTACAGTTTAGAGGGGAAGGCAGGCAATTAAATAAGTAACATATGCCTATGTACACAAGTGATCTGGGATGGGGTAAAATACAAGGTGTTTAGGGGATATAGATCCGAATGCTTAAGTGATGCAGAACGGAAAGCAAATAGGAGTAGTGAAGGCTTTGTCAGAGGAGGCCTTTTAGAAGACCTATGATTTTAGTTAGTCTCTGAAAGTGACAAGAGTTGTGGTCTGTTAAATATGAAGGAGGAGGGAATTCCTTGCCAGAGAGAGGACATGGGAGAGAGGCAATCAAAAGGACAAGATCAATGTGATGTTAGTGGGCTGCCATTAGAGAAACAAAGTGAGTGGGCTGGATTGCAGTGGGAGATTAGTGAGGTAAAACAGGAGGGGAAGAGATGGTTTAGTGCCTTTATGCTGGTGGTAAGGTGGTTCTGTTCCATAACAGGCATGCAGGCAAATGACAAAGATAAGTCAAGGACATTTTAAAAGTAATGGGCATTAAGAGGGCAGATAGTGGTGCTCTCTAGAGTTATAGGACTGCCAGGGGGCAGTTCTGTTTGGACATGTTATGTTTAAGGTGTCTGGGGACGTGGATTTGTATGTGAAGAGATAGAAGATTACATATGGAGACCAAATATATCTTGATAACTTTGGAACACTAGAATAGGTCAAGGGATTAGAAGTCTCTGTGATGTAACAGGAGAGATTTCTGAAGAGGGAACGTGTGGGAGAGAATTCATGTGAGGAGAATGGAATTTCAGAGTTTATGAGGTTAGAGATTGTACAATAGCTAGCGATGATGAAATGGAGGGTCTGTCCAAGTTGGTGAGTGGGTGAGGTGGGGTGGAGCAAAACTGAGAAGGATTGAGGATTGAGAAAGGGCAGGTCCCAGGAAGGTCATCGGGAATCTCAGAGGGATATTGAAGTCCCTGTCGATCAATAAAGGATAGAGAAAGAGGAGTGTGAAATTCAGATTTTTAAAAATTTGGATTTTTGGCTATCAAACACTTAAGCAGTGACTCCATGTGTGTGTGGTTCTTCAAGGGTTAGTGACTCATAACTTTTTTTTGTAGTCCCTGCTTCAGCCTAGTGCTAAGAATCAGCAACTTTCTTGCACACTATATCTTGGTTCTCCCCGTTTCTCTCTTCCATCATCATTATCATCATCAGTAATCATCAACAATCATGACTATCAACAACATCATCATCCACCTGACTCCTAGGCTCCTCCTCATTTTCACTGATAGTGCCAATAGAATAATTAGTTAGGCCTTTAGCGGATATAAAGCAAGTGTAAAATGGTGCCATCTAAAGATCCATTAATCAACCAGATGGATAACATTTAATGAACACTTAGGATGGGCAGAACAAAAATCTTAAGCACTTAACTACCTTTATATTTCTTTGTATATTCCATCCTTTATTTATCCAGATATATTCATATTACTGGCTGTTCTGTCCTTGATTAAGATTCTCCTCCCACAGTATGAAATCAGACTTGTCATTAAATTTTAAGACTTGTGAGGTAAGGAGATGCACCTTCTTTACTCTTCCAAGTGTTTACTGATTGCCACTCGGTGTGTTAAATTCTGTATTAAGTACTTTAGAGAGTGCAATAGATTAGTAGACTCAATCCCTTCCCAGAAGGAGCTTAATTAATCAATCATACTTATTTAGCACTTACTGTATGCAAGAACACTGTACTAAGCACTTGGGAAGGTAAAACACAACAATATAACAGACTCGTTCACTGCCCACAGTGAGCTTACAGTCTAGAGGGGGAGACAGATATTAATTTAAATAAATTAATTACAGATATGTGCATTAAGTACCTTGGGGCTGGTGGGGTGGTGGTGAATAAAGGGAGCATGTCAGGGTGATGCATAAGGGAGTGGGAAAAAAGGAAATGGGGACTTAGTATGGGAAGGCTTCTTAGAGATGTGTCTTCAATAAGTCTTTGAAGGTGGGGAGAGTAATTGTCTCTAGGATATGAAAGGGGAGGGCATTCCAGGCCACAGGCAGGATGTGGGCAAGAGTCAGCAGCAAGATAGATGAGATCAAGGTACAGTGACAAGGTTGGCATTAGAGGAGCAAAGTGTGTGGGCTGGGTTATATTAGGAAGGTTGTGAGCTGAGTTGGGTGGGGTGGGGTGGGGGGGTGCAAGCTGATTGAATGCTTTAAACCCAATAGTACAGGGTTTTTTTTGTAGTAGAAGTGGATAGTCTACCAATGGAGGTTCTTCAGGTGTGGGGAAACATGGATTGAACATTTTTGTTGAAAAATCATCCAGTTAGCTGAGTGAAATATGGACTGGAGAGGGGTGAGACAGGAAGCAGGGAGGTCAGCAAGGAGCCTGATATAGTAATCAAGAGCTTATTCTTTCTATTGTATTTATTGAGTGCTTACCGTGTGCAGAGCACACAGCTTACAACTTAATAGTACTGAATGAGCATCTTCTGTGTACAGAGCACAGTACTAAGCATTTATGAGAGTCCAGTAGAGTTGGTAGACAGGATTGCTGTCCTCAGGCGTTTTATAGTCTAATAATACGGAATGTGTGAAGAGCACTAAGCACATGTATGAGCACAATAGAATTAGTAGGCATGATACCTGCCACATGAAGCTTGCAATCCAGGTGGAAGGATAGATGATAAAAGAGATTGCAGGTTGGTTGAGAAGTCACTCAGGGTAATGGGTGCCATGTTCAGCTATTAACTGAATGTGGGGAAGCTGTAGCCCAACTTCCTTGAAGCCAACTTCCTTTATCTGCCACAGAAAATTCTGCAACATCTTCCACAGTCATTGAGTGAGTTGCAAATCCATAATACCTGGTCCAGCCTATCTAGCATCGTAGATGTCACTGCTGCACCAGCTGTGGCTGCTTCCATGTGAATATACTTCCAGGACTATAATCATTCAGGAACTTACCTCCGTGCTGGGTATCCTGGGGAATTGACCCCACAGCAGCGGGGTCAAGACAGCTTCAGGATGCTAGACCAAGGCTGAGCTTCATGGGCCAGCTCACTTCAATTCTCCCTGCTTACTGCCATCACTTGTTGCCCAGCACAAAGGCAGGGCAGCCTCAAAGACATGGAACGAATTTAGGGAAGGGAAACCATATCACCTTCACCCATAACTGATTCTCTCCTAACTCTTAGGAGCCTCAGAAAAGGTTCTCCAACATTAAGATGGTGCTACCAAAATCGGGTTGCCTGGTCACCCTATCACAGTCGCACCCAGAAGAAAAGCAGCTGACTTATCTGGAACTTTAAGAGTGATCCAGATCAGATATGGAACATTCCTTTTTCCAGAATGTCCTTATTCTCCTGTCTCCATGAATTATAAGGAGTGGACTCAAAGCAGAGAAGGTGAGTAGAAGTACCAGATAGCTCTTCACTAGCTAAGGAGCATTTTCTTTTATGTCTACTAAAACACTCAGCATGATGGTTTGTCACCCATAGAGGAAAACATGGAGGGTGACCAGGGCAACCACTCTCCTGGCTGCTCTGACCTTGGGCACTGCCTTGTGGAAGCAGCCGGACTAATGGAGGTGATGGACCTGCTTTTGGTGTCTGTGACTGATGGAAATTTGAGGCACACTGAACAATATAAAAGATGAATTGAGGACTATGTAAAAGTTACGGATGTTATGACAGGGAGAATAGAGGTGCTATTTACAGTGATGGAACTATCATTATCATTATTCCTATACGTACCTTCAATGAGGCTTTGAAGGTGGGAAGAGGGATCATCTGTTGGATATGAAGAAGGAGGACATTCCTGGCCAAAGGCAGAATGGGGGTGAGAGGTCAGTGGTGAGATTAATGAGACTGAGGCACAGTGAACAGGTTGGCATTAGAGGAGCAAAATGTGTAGTATGGGCTGTAGTTGGAAAGCTAGGTAAGGTAAGAAGGGGCAAGGTAATTGAGTAATTTAAAGCCAATCGTAAAGAGTTTTTGTTTGGTGCAGAGGTCCATGAACAACCACTGAAAAGTCTTGAGGAGTGGGGTAACATGGACTGAGCGTTTTTCTAAAAATATGATCTGGGCAGAAAATTGAAGTATGGATTGGAATGAGAAGGGACAGGAGGCAGGGAGGTCAGCAAGGAGGCTGATACAGTAATTAAGTCAGGATAGGATAAGTGCTTGGATTAATATGGTTACAGCTTGCATGGCAAGGAAAGGGTGTCGCCACCTCCAAAGTAGTCACCTGGGCTGAAGGGAAAATCTCTGTGATCTTGCCATCTAAGCCCACCAGTCATCCTGCTCCTTTGGGAGGTGGGATTGATGCTAGGATAGGGGTGTCCTGCGTGGTGAGTAAGCAGGGCTAGAAACTGACTTCTTCTGGGCAATGGTCACTGCAGCCCCACTAGACCGGGAAGCATAGCTCCAGAAGGGAGGAGGGAGAACCATGGAGCACAGAGAGATATGTACTGTGTAGTTACCTCTCTCTGACCCAGCCCTCCCTGCCAGCTGCCACTTGGATGACATCTGGAAGCCATTCTGAGCTTGCAGTGTCCAAGTGCAAGCTCATATTCTACATATCCTACCTACGGTGATTAGAACTGATTCTTTACTGAGACCTCAGACATGAGGGAATCCAATCTAATGTCAAGGGGCTTCTGTTCCAGAGATTCTGGGACTTGGAAGGTAGTAGTCCCAGGAGAAGGCTTTTCAGGGGTGACCAGCCCTGGATACCTCTCCAGAGCAGAGTTTGAAGTCAGAGTACCTAAGGAAAGCCTGAAATTGCATTGACAGAAAGAGCATTTACATACTCACCTATCTCCATCACTCAGACTGGCTGGGAGGGCAGCTCAGGGGCAGTTAGACTCTGGCAGGACAAGGCTGCAGCAGCATTTATCATCTGTCTTACTCATATCTCTCCTCCCTCAGGGATTGATTAGTGTATATGTGTGTGTGTGTGTGTGTGTGTGTGTGTGTATGTGTGTGTGAATGAGTGAATCCCAGAGTGATAACCCACTCTGAAACTCGAACCGGGGCATCTCTGGGATATCCAGACTCCCCTCCCTGCTGCCTATGAATCTAGGCCAAGATAAGCCCAGTTCTCTCCTCACAGTTACCTGCTACTACTTTTCCATCAGGAAGCCAGAAATGGCATCATCAGTCCCATATTCTGCAGCCCCAGGGTTATCCACCTCCCACCCCCAGCCCAACTCTGCCACGAGTTTCCTCCATGTCTCTTATATAGCCTATTGGAGTTATTTTGAACCTGGGAGTCAGAGGACTTAGATTCCACTCCTGACTCTGCCACTTTTCCTGCTGGGTGCCCTTGGACAAGTCATTTTACTTTGCTGTTCCTCAGTTTCTTCAACTGTAAATGGGCATTAAATACCAGTTCCAAATTCTGCTTAGACTGTGAGCCCCCCATGGGACAGGGGACTCAATCTCAACCTGTATGTTGTATCTATCCCAGCACTTAATACAGTGCTTTTCACACAATAATTATTTAACAGAGACCTCAATTGTTATTATTTAATTGGTTGATATTCCCCATCTTCTTTAGTGAAGTTCTGGTTCCTTTAACAAATTTAAATCATTGTTACCCAAGAAGGTGGCAACATGTGTTTGCGTAAATGTGGAACATCAAGTATTAGTGACCCATGATGTCTTCGGAGTCCTTAACCCCCTCAATCAAAAACTTCTTTGGCTTTTCCCCTTCCTCTTTGCCATCATCATTATCATCATCATTCCAGTCTTCATCAACTTCATCATTAGTACCTGTTGATTCCTGAGCTAAGCCCTGAACAGCTATAATAAAAATGTCAGGCTGTACAATGCAATAGAGAAGACAAAATTTAATTCCATCGAACAATCAATCAATATTCTTTATTAACTGTGTGAAGAGCACTCTACTGAGCACTCAAGTACCTTTATATTTATGTCTATGCTCCGTTATTTATTTATCCTGATTCATTAATATCACTAGTAGTAAGTAATATTATGAAGTGCTTATGATGTGTAAAGTACTGTACTAAATGCTGGGAGACCATACAAAGGTGTGAATTAGGCATGGTCCCTCACCCCTGGGGGCTCACAAACCTCTATCCATTCCATCTTTGTTCATCCTTCTGCTCTCACAATCTGTGAACCAATCATGTTTGCTGGGTTTCCCTATTGGATTGTAAGATCCTTGAGGATAGGAGGTACTTCTTTTGTTTACTTCCAAGAGCTTAGTACTTACTTTTCATCACGAGGTGCTCAGCAAATATCAATCAGTTAATCAATCATATTAACGTAGTACCTTCTGTGCTTAGAAAAACTGAGGGGAACTGGGGAACGCATATAGAGTTCCCTTGGACTATATAATGGAAAACTAGTGTGAGGGCACAGAGTGTAATCTTGTTACAGCCTGAGAATGAGTCTAGAGCTTCTGAGCAACTTTTTCAAATGTTTTGTATAGGTCATGACACCCAGTGGAAACTCAGAAAATACTCAGATATACTCAGAAAATATAGAATTGTAGGCTCATTTGGAGAAGGAGATATATTGTCTTTATATGGAACTTTTCGAGGTACGTAGTACAGGGCACTGCCCCCAGTAGGTTTTCAGCAAATACCATAACTGCTAGAAACATCCATATTTCTGCCTAATTTAAAGTAAACTTCTTTATTATGGCAATTTAAGAAGAAGCCATTTTCTAAGTGCTTATTAGGGGTCATAGAGAGGTAGTCAGAGTCAGTGAAGCCTAGATGTTGGGGAAGGATGGTGGGAGAGGGAACTCAACAACAGCATCTATCTTTAACAGTCCTACGTAAGGCCTATGGGGACTCAGACCAGATTCCCCAATGTCTGAATGGAAATGCCTCAATTGGGATGTTTAATTACCCCATCCCTGTGGGACTAAGAGGGCATTAGAGTAATCTTCATGGGACTTAAAGAGGAATCCAGGTCAGACACAGGAGGTTAATTTTTATTGAATGCTCTTATTCTCCCGTAGCGGTTGATCATCAGGAATGAACTGAAGGCTGAAAAGGTAAGTGAAAACACCATGTGACTTCACCAGCAGAAGAGACTTTCCTTTCATCTTGGCTACAGTAGAGTGATGGTCTGTCGTCAGCAGAGGAGGACGTAGAGGATGACCAGGGCAATGATTTTCTTGATTGCTATGACCTCAAGCATCACCCAAAGGGAGTGGTCAGGACCATGGAGATGCTGGACCTGCCAGTAGTGTCTGTTTAGGACAAACACCATGAACCTGATGGCTATACAAATGAGCCCCATGAAGAGCAGAGCATGGAGAGAGTACAAGATTGTGGCTGCCAGGGTGGTTTCTGCAATGAAATTATCTTCTGAGATGTATTTGAGATCAAATATGATTCATAGTCTGCTGCCATTTTGGAGACCTCTCATGTATATCACTGGATCAAAATCAATCAGCAAATTGATGACCCAGGAAAGGAGGCAGGAGGGAACGGCATACTTGGGTAATTTGGCTTTGTCCCTTGCCTACCGGGAGGTGCCGGGCCTGAAGGTGGCGGCCTGGAAGATGCTCAGGAGAGAGGTGTTGCAGCTGGCAAGGCTCTGGGCCACTCGATAAAGGTAGATGTGGATTATACATCTCATGTCATCCAGGAAGTTTCTCAACTCCCAGACTGACATAGACTCTAGGACCCCACAGGTCAGGAAGAGGATTATGTTAGCCAAGACCAGGTGGGTGAGGATCAGGTCAGAGGAGCTGGGCTTTTGGGTGGTGGAGATCACACAGGAATAAAAACAGGAGGAGGAAGACATTCACTGAAACACAAATGCTGAACTGCAACAAAATCACGATCCCAAAAGAGATCTCTATGGCATCCATCTTCTTGAATTATCAGTTAAAATCAGAGGGGTCATTCTGTAGAGCAATGTAAGATGGAGAAGGAGGAGAGAAGTAAGGAGAGGGAAAGAGAGAGAGAGAGAGATGGGAGAAAGTGAGAAAAGGCAAGAGAGCACATTTTTGCAACAAATATATTTATGTAAGTGCACATACAGACACATACATAAGCACACACAGACACACAAATCTGCACCACCCAGATTTGATAGCATGTTCACCCATTCCGTTTGTTTCTGATATGCCTTGCCCATTTCCCATCATTGTCCACCAATTCCACCTAGAAGGTCCCTACTGGGGGACATGCATGGGAGTTAGAGATATCTCAGCTACTGGGCAGTGACATCCAGTCAGGGAGAGCACAATGAGCTTGCACAGTCCAGCTGGGCTCTGAAAACCCTTCTCCTCCTGCAGCATCCCTCCAGTGGGAATTTCTGGGGTGTTGGCAGCCAGTTTCTTAAGAAGACAGATTGGTCAGGCACTCCAGGAAGGTTTCAGGGCACAGAGCTCATGTCTGGTTCCATGAGAGTCCATTGGGCGCAGCTGAGGAAGTGTCTCTCACATCCTCTGGGTCATACAACCAGCCCTAGCAGGACAACTAATGTCAGTACAATAGTCTTTTCCCAACCAACAGCATCTTTGATTGAAGGGAGGCCCTCAGTCCACTTTGCCTTTGCCACCTTGCTAAGATGCTAAAACTGGTCTTTATTTAGCATTTACTCCATACCAAGCACCTTTCAGATCTGGGCTAAAGAACGGTTTCCTCTGGGGCAGGTGAGCATTTCAGGAGAAGGCTGATTTCTTAATCAATCAATAGATCTTGCTGAGTGACTACCACATGCAAAGCATTGAACAGTCAATCAGTGAAAGGATAGTATTTACTAAGTGCCTACTGAATGTAGAGTAATGGAGATTGAGAAGCAGCATGGCATACTGGATTACAGCATGGCCCTAGGAGTCAGAAGGTCATAGGTTCTAATCCTGGCTCCGCCACTTGTCTTCTGGGTGATTTTGAGGAGATTGCTTGACTTTTCTAGGCCTCAGTTACCTCATCTGTAAAATGGGGGTTGAGACTGTGAGCCCCATGGGGGACAGGGACTGTGTCCAACCCAATTTGCTTGTATCCACCCAGCTCTTAATACAGTGCCTGGCACATAGTAAGCACTTAACAAATACTGTAACTAGTATTATTATGTTCAATCAATTAATAGTTATAGTCAGTGTCTACTGTGTGCAGTGCCCTGTACCAAGTCAATCAATCAATAGTTTTTATTGAGCACTTACTGAGTAAAGAAAAATGAATAAAGTCAACCAATCAATAGTTGTATTGTGTGTCTACTGTGTGTAGAGTACTGTGCTAGGCACTTGGGCATAAGCAGTAGAAGTAGAAGACACAAGCTCTGTCCTCGAGGAGCTTAAAATCTTGTTTGGGAAAAAGTCCCTCAATTCTTAATGGTTATGAACAAGAAGGACGAGTGAATATGGAGGTGACTGTGATTAAACGGCAGCTCCCTCCACCACTGCCATCACCTTGTCCATTATAAACTGATTTACATCTACTCCCAGACACTTACTGAGCACGGGCCTGGGAGTCAGAAGGACCTGGGTTTTAATCCCGCTTCCACTTATCTGCTGTTTGACCTTGGGCAAGTCACTTCACTACTCTGTGCCTCTAATCTGTAAAAGGGGGATTAAGACTGTGAGCCCTGTGTGAGACAAGGACTGTATCCAACCCAATTTGCCCATATCCACCCCATTGCTTAGTACAATGCCTGGACCAAAGTAAGCACTTAACAAATAGTATAATTACTAATCATTATTATTATTATTATTATTACTGTATAGTAATATAGTAATAACAGCACAGTCATTTCTCTTTATTGAATACTCTATTTGTAAATACTTTCATGTCAGTCTCTCCCATTTTAGAATATCAACTCCTTGGGGACAAGGAATATGTCACATATTTGTGTAGTAACTGCATGTGCTGAGTACAGTGCATTTTACCCAGGAGGTGCTCAATATATACTAACGCTACTACATTTAATGTGTCATGACTTTGGGTGGGTTAAATGGGCCAGAAGCTCCCTAATGAAGACCATGACACCCAGTCAATCAATCAATGGTACTGAATAGCTGGAATGATGTTGCCCGAGCTGGGTTGGAACCATTGAATGCAAAATACTATATTAAGTGCTTGGGTGTCATCACCAGACATGAAAGACATTTTCTGTGCCTTAAGGAGCTAACAGTATGATAGGGAAATACATTACAGGTAAATAGTGGGAGCTGGAGGAAAAGTCTGGAAGGTAGAAGATCTAAGAATATGTTAGGCTGAAATGAATAATTGAATATATAGTTGAATAGGTATTTGCTTTTGAGCGTTGAGGATGAGCATAAAACACACAAGCCCTGTGCATGGCTGATGTGTTGACCTGACTTGCAATGTTGGAATCAATCAGGGAAGTCTTACTGGAGGAGGAGGATTTCTGAATTGTACAAAATCAGAGCGTCTGGCCACTCCATCTCAGTAGGACTTTGTGGGAAGGCAGGGGGCTTACCCGGGGACCCTATGAGGCATCCACATTGGAGTCAGGAGATTCCCTTTTCCAAAACATCTTCATCCTCCTGTCGCTGTGGATCATCAGAAAGGGACTGGCGGCTGAGAAGGTGAATGATAATGCCATGTGGCTTTTCATCAGCAGAGGAGAATTCCTTTTCAAGTTCATTAAAATGCTCAGCATGATGGACTGCCTCCCGTAGAGTAGGACGTAGAGGGTTACCAGGGCAATGACCCTCTTGGCCGCTCTCACCTCAGGCATCTCCCTGGGGGAGCGGTCGGGCCCGTGGAGGTGCCGGACCTGCCAGTGGTGTCTGTGCAGGACAAACACCATGTAGCCGCTGGCCACAGTCATGTGCCCCACAAAGAACAGATCCCTCAGGGACAGCCCAGCTGCAATGGCGAGGGCAGTTTGCACACTGATACTGACTTGTGAACAGTAATTCAGTTTTATTGCCATATGAACATTGCTGTTGTTCTGGGGGCCTGTTATGTGCAGGAGTACATTCAAATCTACCAGCATATTGAGGACCCAGGAGAGGAGGCAAGAGGGGAGGATGCACTTGGGCAATTTGACTTTGGCCCCTGCCCACTGGGAGGTACCAGGACTCATGGTGACAGCCTGGAAGACCCTCAAGATACAGGTGGTGCAGTTGGCAAGGCCCCGGGCCACTCGGTAAAGGTACATGAGGATCTTACATCCAACATCATTCAGGAAATTTTTCCGCCCCCAAGCTGACATAGCCTCTGGGATTCCACTGGTGAGGAGGATGATGGTGTTGGCCAAGGCCAGATGGGCTAGGATCAGGTCGGAGGAGCTGAGCCTGTGACTGGCATAGACAACACGAATATAAAACAGGAAGAGGAAGATGTTCACTGAGAGCCCAATGCTGACCTGCAACAGAATCATGATCCCAAAGGAGAGTTCAGTGGCATCCATTGTCCTGAATTTCCAGTTAAAAAGAGAGGTGACCTCCTGCAGAGCAACCTGGGAAGGGGAAAAGGGAGAGAAAGAGAGAGAAATAGAGAGACAGACAGAGAGATTGAGAGGGGAAGAAAGAGACAGGGATGGAGAAAGAGTGAAGAAGAATTTTGCACCTTTCAACAATTAATCTTGATGCACCTTCAAGACAATAACCTCTTCCAAGTGTCCACTAATGTAATCATGAAGAATGTTGTTCAGTCAAAGGAAAGCCTTTTGTGTTATCAGGATTCAGAGTCTGATAGACCCTCTCATAGAGCCTGGGAATGGGGCAGGAAAAAGGACATTTGGGGATTTTAAAGCCCACTTAACTAGTAGAGGAGGACAGTGACTGGTGATCCAGGGAACCTGCCTAAAAACTCTGTTGTATTATCCTCTCTGAAGAATTTAGCATAATTCCATACACCCAATAAACACTCAGAAAATACCACGAATTGCTTAATCTGTCATGAGAAAACTATGAGCTTCTCAGTTCTCATGGGAGCCAAGATGGAAGTCTGCCAATGCTGGAAGATTCAGGAGTGTGAAGGGCAGAGGAGGTGGGTTGAGGTACAGATGGATGAGGAGCAGCAGGACTGAGGAAGAGAAAAGTTAGGTTTCAAACCAGTTTGGCACTTCCCTTGGTTAAAGTTGAATCATTGGCTTTGGATTTAAGATCATTCCCTCAGAAAACTCAATCCTCCCAACTCAGCTCTTCCCTAAACCACAGTTGGAGATTTAGTTCTAAAGCCCTTCCACTCCCTGCACCACCTCATCAGTGAGGATGCCCCTTTTGAGGTTACCTCTATCTTCTCAGCTCTCAACAGAGGAGTAGAAGGTTGAGATGGGAGATTATCACACTGGGGAGAAGGGGAACGGGTTATTTGATTCTATGATCTAAAAACAGTGGTGAAGGATAGGAAAGTATATTACAAGTATGATAACTATGAGAAGCAGCATGGCCTAGTGAATAGAGCAAGGGCTTGGCTGTCAGAAGTTCCTGGGTTCTAATTCTGACGCTGGCAGTTGTCTGCTGCATGACCTTGAGGGAGTTCCTAAATTTTCTGTGCCTCAGTTACCTCATTTATAAAATGGGGAGGTGAGCTACATGTGGAACATGGACTATCTCCAACCAGATTAGCTTGCATCTACCCCAGCGCTTAGTACTTTTCTTGGCACATAGTAAATGCTTAACAAGCATCATAAGAAAAAGACTATTGTATTTAAGTACTTACTGTATTCCAATCACTGGAGTTGATCCAACGTTATCAGTTCTGACTCAGTCCTTGTCCCATTTAAAGCTCACAGTCTAACAAGGAAAGAGAAAGTTATTTTATTCCCATTTTACAGATGAGGTAAACAAGGCACCGAGAAGCCAAGTGACTTGCTCACGATCCACAGTAGATGAGTGGGCTTGGATGAGCAGCATTACTGGACTAGTGGGAGGAGCCCAGCCCTGGGAGTTGGAAGACCTGGGTTCTAATCCTGGCTCCACCACTTGTCTCCACCTTGGGTAAATGACTACACTTCTCTGGGCCTCAGTTCCTCAATGTAAAATGGGGATTAAAACTGTTCTCACTCCTACTTAAATCTTAAGCCCCAAGTAGGACAGGGATTGTTTCTGACTTGATCAGCTCACATATGCTGCAGCACTTAGAACAGTGCTTAAGCAGTTAAAAGGTACAATAATGATCATAATAATAACAGACACAAAAAGAGTCACCCTTAGCTAGGGGCCTGGGGTAGAGCTGGGCACAGTCCCAGCCCCCAACCCCACCCTCCTTCCCCTTCCCCAGATCTCCCAATCCCAAGGTCAACAGGTAATAAGAGAGGGAGTGAGCACTGAGAGACAGATGGAAATAGAGAGTGGAAGACTGGAAGAGTAAACATGTTGTCCTTCCTTCCTCCCATCAGTTGCTTAAACTTGAGGCAATTGAGGTTAAAGGCAGGGAAGGAGGTGTAGCCAATAAGAGCAGGGCTCTTCCCTTTGCTATTCTGCTCTGTTCTGCCTCCATCTCCTATGTAGCCACCAAGGCTGAAGTTGGGATTTCTTTGGTTCTGCTCTCTCTGCTCAAATTACCCATCCTTTTTCTATGAAATCATGGGGCCATGGCTGTGTCAGTGGGTGTCTGAGAAGTGATCTCTCCTGGGCCATGGTCACTGTAGCCCAGATATCCCAAGAGATACAGTTGAGCAGAAGAGAAGGGAGAATCATGAGACCCAGGGAGATGTGTGCTCTGCAAGCATCTCTCTCTGCTCCAGCCCTCCCTGTCTGCCAACCCCTGGGTGTTATTGAAACCCAAACTCACAGCAACCCTCTGGATGGCAACACTTTGCCTTCTGCATATTGAGATTAAAACTGATCCTTTCCCTCGACTTAGAACAAGAGAAGATTGACTCTAATGCTGAGGCGCCTCTGTTCCAAAAGTCTTGGAAATGGGAGGGTGGGAGCCCTGGGAGAAGGTTCTTCAGAGGTGAACAGCCCTGATTCCCATCCCAAAGCTCCAGGCCCAAAGCTGCAAATTTCTAAGGAAAGCCTGAAATCACACTGACAGAAAGAGGATTATCGTACTCACCTATAACTATCTCTCCTACTGGCTGGGAGGGCAGCTCATGGGCAGAGAGACTCTGGCAGGAAGAGTCTGAGGAAACATTTATCACCTGCTTTCCTCATATCTCCCTTCCCCTCAAGGAGTGATTAGTGTGTGGATGAATGAGAAAATCGCTGAGCAGTAATCCACTCTTACACTTGGACAGGGACATCATTGGAAATGCCCAGACTCCCCTCCCTTCTGTCCACCAATCTGGGACAAGTTGATCCCGGATCTCTCTGCTCACTTCCTTGCTGCTATCTGGCTATCAGAGATGCCTGTGGAGAGACATGGCAGCATCAGTGTCATATTTGGCAGCCCCAGGGACATTCCAGCTCTGACCCCACAGCCCAGCTGTGCCAGGAACCAAGCCTGGGTCTCTAGTGTGTGTCTGACACTCTCTCATCCCTCCCACCTTCGCATGCGTCACAGATACTGCCGTGCCCCAGCTCACATCAGTCCCCTCCTAGTATGTGTCTCTCATCCTCATAATAATAAAAAGAATGATTATGATACTTGTTAAGCCCTTACTATTTGCCAAGCATAAGGTAATCAGGTTGAACGTAGTCCCTGTCCCACATGGGGCTCCCAGTCTTCATCCCCATTTTACAGATGAGGTACCTGAACCAAAGAGAAGTTGACTTGCTAAGGTCACACAGCAGACATGGGGGAGAGCAGGGATTAGAACCAATGTCCTTTGACTCCTCACCTCTGGGCCATGCTGCTTCTCATCTTTCTGCTCAACAAGAGCAAGGGAAAGAAGGGAGGAGGAATGTAGAACATCAGCCCTGTACACAGTAAGTACTCAATAAATTTGATTGAAGACTGACTTGGTCAAGTAGTCTATCCTCTATAAGCTTCAGTTTGTACATCTGTAAAATAGTAAAGGTATTTACTGAGCATTACTAGGTGCAAAATACTGTAATATAAGCTTGGGTGTGCCCAAAACATAGAAGTTACACATTATTTCCATGGTGAATGTTCAATCTATAAGGAGTAAGACATCCTTTTTCTCCACGTCATAGATTGACTCCAGTACAGAACAGGGCCAATGTCCAATTTGATGACCCTGTAACTACCTCAGTTCCTGTCAGATTGCTTAGTTCATTGTTGGTGTTCAAGGAAGCCCCAAATTAACACATTTTGGGGAATCGCTCATTGAAATGTTGAAATACCTTGAGATTTAAATGTATGTCAGTTTACTGGTGGATGAAAATTCTGGGCTGGAGAAGACATTAGAATGTTTTCAATCAATCAATAATATTTATTAAGCCTATTTGGTGTGCAAAATACTCTCCTAAGCACTTGGGATAATGTACAGTAGAGTTATTATACATGGTCCCTGCCCTTAAGGAAATTACAATCTAATTGTATTGATTGAGCATGCACTGTGTGCAGAGAAGTATAGTAAGCCCTTGAGGGAGTGCAACAGATAGAAGAAATCATCTCTATGTTCAAGGATCTTAGAATTAAATGGAAAATAATCCATCAATAGTATTTATTGAGAAGCTATTTTGTCCAGAAAGTTGTAACAAGGGAAGCAGTGTGGCTCGGTAGAAAGAGCCTGGGCTTCGGAGTCAGAGGTCACGAGTTTGACTCCCGGCTCTGCCACTTGTCAGCTGTGTAACTGTGGGTGAGTCACTTCACTTCTCTGGCCTCAGTTACCTCATCTGTAAAATGGGGATTAACTGTGAGCCTCACGTGGGACAACCTGATACCCCGTATCTACCCCAGAGCTTAGAACAGTGCTCGGCACATAGTAAGTGCTTAATAAATACCAACATTATTATTATTATTAAGTGCTTGGAAAGTACAAATAAAAGTGACATGTTTCCTGCCCACAGGAGCTTTTACTCTAGCTGATCAATTTTGGTATTCACTAAGAACTTTGATTATGTGTGACTGAAAAGGGCAATGTGAGACTCCAATCATGAACAATCAAAAGCTGCCCCTCATTATGCTATCACTTGTTGGTATCATTGGCTTAATCCTCAAGTTTGAACAGACCTATTTTTTTAAAAAATAGAATCTGCTAAGTGCTCAATATGTTGTCAGGCACTGTTCTAAGTGTTGGGGTAGGTACAAGGTAATCAGGTTGGACACAGTCCGTGTCTCACAGGCTAAATTCTCATTTTTTTAAAGATGAGGTAACTGAGGCACAGAGAAGTGAAGTGATTTACCCAAGGCCACACAGTGGACAAGTGGAGGAGCTGGGATAGTACCTTTGTCCTTCTGTCTCCTAGGCCTGTGCTCTCTCCACTAAGCCATGTTGCTTCTCTATGTTTCCTGTGTCCTGTGTTTATGGGCTCTGCTTCTGTTTCCCATTCTGGCATCTGGCTGACAGGACTGGGTGGCCAACTTCAGTTGATTAGCCAATCAGTCAATCCCTTTTAAGTGCAAACTGTGAGCAGTCAATCAATCAATCAGTCATATATCTGGAGTCTGGCTTACTGTGTGTCGAGCATTGTACTAAACTCTGTGAGATTATGACACATATAATAGACAAATTCCTTGTCCTCAACAAGCTTACAGTCTAGAGGGAGAGATGGAAGTATAAACATATTGATTACTGATATGTACACAAGTGCTGAGGGGCTGGTGGGGGAGGTAGTGGTGAATAAAAAGAACATGTCCGGACACTGCTGAAGGGATTTGAAAAAAGGGGAAATGAGGGTTTAGGGCAGACCTCTTGGAGCTGTGCCTTCAAAAAGGCTTGGAAGGTGAGGAGAATGATTGTTTATTGGATATGAAAAGAGAGGGCAGAACACTACAGTTGCACAACCTTCCTTACAAAAATCATCAGTTTCATTTTCAGCTCATTATTACAGAGCATTTTAACACTGCCCTCTCCACCCAACATCTAACACACATCTCACTGCTGTGGAGGAGGGAAGCTTTCAGAAGAAAGGGAGAGTCTGTGGGGGATGGCCATCAGCAGGGAATGTTTCCAATTTAAGATCCACCTGGGTCATTCAGTGAGGTGGACAGGCCCAGTGGGAATCCGGGAAAACAGATAGCAGTGTAGGTGGAAAAGACCACAGCAGTTACCGAGGCAACACTGCCCTCCAACCCAAAAACCCAGTTCAACCGTGGGCAAATGTTGGTTGGTTTCCTGTTCCCTCTGTAGCCTGAAATCAATTCCCTTTTTGTAATTTTTATTCATTAAGTACTCATTATTCACCGGGGTCAATACAAGATGATCAGATCGAAAATGGTACCTATCCCTCATGGGTCTCACTGTGGAAGACAGAGGAAAAGCAGGGATCTTATCCCCATTTTTAGGTGAGAAAAACCGAGGCACAGAGAAATTCAGCGACTTGCTGAGGTCAAATAGCAGAGCGAGGTTGAGAAGCAACATCTCCTGATGCTCAGACCCACATGCTTTCCACTAGATCATCCTAAGACATCCTTTCCCTTCTGGTGGCCTTGTAAAGGGTTGCTGCTGAATGAATCTTGGAGACAGAACAACTGAGGGAAGGACAAACCCTGTGATTCCCCTCCAGAATCAGATATGTTGGCTGATTTTTCCACTGGCTTGGTGGTCTGTGAGTCCTGCTTCTCACTTAGGGTGTGAGGGGTCATGGATTCTTCAGGTAGATTAGCCTCATTTTACTGATGGAAAAACTGAGGCCAAGACTGGCCAGGGGACCTGTCTAGGGTCACCTGGAAGGAGGGGAACCAGTGTCTCCTGCCTCCCAGTTTAGCAGCAGGTGTAGTGGATAGAACACAGGCTGGGGAGTCAAAAGGTCATGGTTCTAACCCTGTCTCTGCCATATGTCTGCTCTGTAACCTTGGGCAAGTCACTTCACTTCTCTGTACCTCATTTACCTCCTCTGTAAAATGGGGATTGAGACTGTGAGCCCCACATGGGACAGGAACTGTGTCCAACCCAAATTTGCTGTATCCACCCCAGCACTTAGTACAGTGTTTGGCACATAGTAAGGTCTTTACGAGTACTGTTCTTCTTCAGATTACTATTGTTATTACCCAGTTTTGAAGTCTTCTTAAGTCTTTCACCCTGAAATCTTTAATATATCATTTATAATCAGCCTCTCTGAGGGCAGAGAATGTCCTGTGAGAATCTGACTGCCCGCAAGCTGCCGCTCCGAGTCAAAATAAACGATGAAATAGGGTGAGTAGGATGAAGCTGTCTCTCTGTCAGTGCTATTTTAAGGCTCTCCATAGGAACCGAGTGGCTTCAGGCTAGAGCTCTGGGGTAAGAGCCAGGGCTGGACACTTGTAGGAGGAGGATCTTTTGAAGGCTTTGTAAGAAGAGAGTGATGTATGTGGAGGAAGAGCAGGGGAAATGCAGTGACCTAGTGGTTAAAGGTAAGAAAGGGATAAAGGGTTAGGGTGTGTTCTGGGTAAGAGCAAAGAGAGTGAGGTGGGTGATGGTTGGAAAAGAGAGTGGCAGAGTAAGAGCAGACCAACAGGTGAATGGAGAGCTTTGAAACTCACAGTTGGAACAGCATCTTCCTTTGAGGTTCTGACTGCACTTGATAGACATTCAGTAGTTGTTATTATTACTACTACTAAAAATGTTCTGGAGTGCTTCATTCCAAAATAAATTTAAATAAACATATTTAATAAAGTTTCTTTCTTGCTTGGTTTCAGACTATGTATAGTCATAGAAGGTAAACAGTTTCTGGCTTTGCAGTTCACCCTGACTCACCATCAATCAATTAATCAGTGGTATTTATTGTGTGTCCATCTGGTGCTGTGTATTGCAGTAAGCAATTGGGAACTACAAATTATAAAATGGACACATTCTCTGTCACTAGCCTCTTCCTCTCTATTACAGAGTTGGTAGACAAGATCCCTTCCCACAAGGAACAGACATCCTATAGTGGGAGATAATCACTAAAACAAATTATGGATTGGGAAAATAGGCTATTTACATAGATGCTGTGGGACTGGAATGAACATCAAAGTGCTCAGACCACTCAAGAGGGTAAATAAAGAAAAATAGCTCAAAAGACTATCAGAAGCAGGAAATACTTTGGATGTGGTCAAAAGGAAAATCAACCAAATCCTGACTCTGAATGTCATCTGTTTTTATTGACCATAGTTCCTTATCTTAGCTGGGATCTTGGTTCTTCCTGAGATATTCTAAAAAGCACTTACCAGTACCCATGTTCTTAAAGAAACAAAATCCCCTTGTCTTCAGCTCCAAGAGCTGAGGGCCAAATCTAATTTAGGGAGAGTGCAGGATCGAGGGAAGGGGAAGAGAGAAAGCCTAGCAGAGGGAAAGAGAGTGTGAAGTGAGAGAGACAGGAAGTGGGGAAAGAAAAGGAAGTGTAGGTACAGCACTGATGATGCCAGGTTCCTCTAAGGGCACCTCTGATGTGTTAATTGGCATCAAGTAATTGCAGGGAGAATGTTGGGCTCATCTTATCCCAGATTGGTTGGCAACAGGGAGCAGAGTCTGAGAAATTCCAGAGATGTCCCACTCTGAATGTCACAGTGGATTAGTGCTCAGTGAGTTACAAAATGGCACCTTCCCCCCTGCCCCCCCACACCTTCACCCACACACACACTAATCACTCCCTGAGGGAGTGGAGAGATGAGGAGAGCTACTGATAAATGCTGCCTCAGCCTTGTCCCAACAGAGCCTCACTGTCAATGAGCTGCCCTCCCAGGCTGAATTCACAAGTGATGCGGGTGAGTAAGACAAAAATGGCAAATGGCATTTTAGAAAGGGGATCCAAGCAACAGAGTGAAGAATGGACTGGAGTTGGAAGAGCATGGAGGAGAGAGGACCAGTGAGGAGAGAGATACTCTAAAAATCTCCTCACTGGTCTCCCTGCCAGCATATGTATCATGCACACAAACACACACACAGACTCACAGAATCTTGTCCTTGGTATTTAAAGAAGATATTGCCAATGGTGTGATTCATTCATTCATTCATTCGCATTTATTGAGCACTTACTGTGTGCATAGCACTGTATTAAGAGCTTGGAAGGTACAATTCCACAATAACGAGAGACAATCACTGTCCACACTCAGCTTACAGTCTAGAAGGGAGGGAAACAAACATCAAAACAAGTAAACAGGCATAAATAGAAATAAATAGAATTGTAGATATATACACATTAAAACAAGTAAATAGGGATCAATAGAAATAAATAGAATTGTAGATATATACACATCAAAACAAGTAAACAGGGATCAATAGAAATAAATAGAATGCATCAGTTGGGTTGTGAGTATGAAAAATCTAAGGGAACAGCCATTGTCCTGGCTGAATTATGCATACAATCAGTCCATTAGTGATATTCACTGAAGGATTAATGTGTGCAGAGGACTGTGCTAAGCAGCTGGGAGAGTACAATACCACAGAGTTGAGCACTGGAGCCTAGATTGAACTAAGTGCTTGGAGAGCACAGTAGGAATCAATAGTCACAATAGAAATCAATAGTCACAACAGAGTAATTAGAGAAGACTGCCCCCTGTTGTGTTGTCTTTGTAGTTGGCAGCATCTGAGCTGTTACTCCTTTGCCTCTTAGTTTCATGATCCTAACAGAGTTACCATTGCAGCACTCCCTTCCTGATGACAGTGCACTATGCTGGTCTCTCCAGAGCTATTGATTCCCAGCTGGGATTTAGCATGGCCTGAGGCTTTGTTTTACCATGCACTTAAATAGTCTCCCCAACCCTCCTAGATTTACATTTTCAATTTCAGCACTCCAACCAACTGTTGTTTGGTTATCCTGCTGCTGGGCCATTCTTTTCTGGTCACCCCTTCCCCAGAACAATTGTGTTGCAGTGAGCACTGCTTCATTACTTGGGACAATGACTTCCAAACTACCTCTCTTCCCCTCTTCAAAGCTCTACTGAGAGCTCGCCTCCTTCAGGAGGCCTTCCCAGACTGAGCCCACCCTTTCCCTCTGCTCTTCCTCTCCTTTCATTGGCCCCGACTCCCTCCCTCTGCTCCACTCCCTTCCCCTCCCCACAGCACTTGCATATATTTGTACCTATTTACTGCTCTATTTATTTTATTAATGATGTGCATTTATCTATGGCTCTATTATCTACTTTGATGGTAGTGATGCCTAACTACTTGCTTTGTTTTGTTATCTGTCTCCCCCTTCTATACTGTAAGCCTGTCGGTGAGTAAGGATTGCATCTATCTGTTGCCATATTGTAATAATAATGATAATGTTGACATTTGTTAAGTGCTTACTATGTGCAAAGCACTGTTCTAAGCGCTGGGTGGATACAAGGTAATCAGGGCGTCCCACTTGGAGCTCACATTCTTAATCCCCATTTTACAGATGAGTAACTGAGGCACAGAGCAGTGAAGTGATTTGCCCAAAGTCACAGAGCTGACAAGTGGAGGCACCGGGATTAGAACCCACTACCTCTGACTCCCAAGCCCCTGCTCTTTCTACAAAGCCACGCTGCTTTCTCCCAGTTTAAGAAATGCTCCTAAAAATAATAAACAAAGATTGGTGGTCTGCATCTTTCTCAAAACTAGCATCGTTACAATGAAATTACTGCCCTTGGCTCCAATAAGAAATTATTTAGTCCATGTCCATTTTAATAATGTTGGTATTTGTTAAGCGCTTACTATGTGCCGAGCACTGTTCTAAACGCTGGGGTAGACACAGGGGAATCAGGTTGTCCCACGTGGGGCTCACAGTCTTCAAACCCATTTTACAGATGAGATAACTGAGGCACCGAGAAGTTAAGTGACTTGCCTAAAGTCACACAGCTGACAAGTGGCTGAGCCGGGATTTGAATCCATGACCTCTGACTCCAAAGCCCGTGCTCTTTCCACTGAGCCACGCTGCTTGTCCATTTTAGTAGCTTCTCTCAGTTTCAGGTCCACGACGGAAATGCGATTTTGTGGTTAACATTCCTGCTATGTCTGTAAAGCTAAAGATATATTGTTGTACTGTGTTTTCCCAAGCGCTTAGTACAGGTCTCTGCACATGATAAGCTCTTAATATTTGTTATAAGCGCTGGGGGGGTTACAAGGTAATCAGGTTGTCCCACTTGGAGCTAACAATCTTAATCCCCATTTTACAGATGAAGTAATTGAGGCACAGAGAAGTTTAGTGACTTGCCCAAAGTCACATAGCTGACAAGCGGTGGAGCTGGGATTTCAACACATGATCTCTGACTCCCCAGCCCGTGCTCTTTCCACTGAGCAATGTGTACTTTCCAAGTTCTTAGTACAGTGCTCTGCACACAGTAAGCGCTCAATAAATACGATCAAATGAATGAATTATAGGCTTTCATTGTCCACAATACTGCCTTGATATCTGATGCTAAGAATATGGCCCACTAATGTTGCCAATGGAAATGCTCCTGAAAGCAGAAGTGACATCCACAGGCTAGAGTGATCACACAGTAGTCTAACCTGGCAAGTGCCTGCAGCAGGATGGTGGCCATTTAGATGGTGAGGAAGCAGTTGATCTGATGAAGGAAAATCCAATGAAATTTAGCCACAGACTGAATATGAATATAAAAAGAGCGAGGAATCAAGGATCAGTCCATGGTATGGGGTGGGCTGGCAGTGTTGCCAAGTATGATGGGAAAATTGGGTGAAGGAGAGGCTATGGGAGAGAAGATGAGGAGTTCAGTTTTGGTCAATTTTGAGCTTGAGACCTCAATGGGATATGCATGTAGAAATGACCTGGAGGGAGGGGAAAATCCGACATTGTGGAGGAGGAGAGAGATATGGGTAGGTGAAGTAGGTTTGAGAGAAATCCTTGTCCACCAGATCCTGAGGCAAAGGATCAGTTCCAACTGTGCTGGACTCCAGGCTCTCATCCTGGGAAAGGATTATTACCTCTTTCTAAATATTATTCTAATTCTTATTTTTATTCTTATCCTTATTTCTATTATTTTATTCTTATTATTCCTATGATATTTATAAATCACTTACTATGAGTCAAGCTCTGTTCTAAGTGATGGGTTAGATGCAAATTAATCAGATTGGACACAGCTCCTGTCCCACATGGGGCTCACACTTTAAGTGGGAGGGCGAGGAGGTATTTAATGCCCATTTTACAGATAATGAAGCTGAGACATAGAAAAGTAAAGTGATTTTCCCAAGATCCCACAGGAAGCAACTGGCATAGCTGCAATTGCAAGCCACATCCTCTGATTCCAAGGTCCGGGCTATTTCCTTTTGGTCATGCTGTTTCCACAGTAGATTTCTAATGATTTTTATATTGGATGGAACAGTCAGGCAAAGCAAGAAAGGGTGTCCACATGTCTGGGGTGTAAAGCATCCAGACAACCCTCATTAGAAGGGAGGATTGTGTTATTAGGAGTTCCATGCCACCTCCAAAGGCAGGGTCCATATGAGTCCCATTTCAGGCAGGCAAAGCTAGGGAGAATTCCCTTTTCAAAGTATGATGATAATACAGTAATAATAATAGAGCCCTAAATTTATTACCCCAAAGTTCTGTCAATCAGTGGTATTTATTGAGTGCTTATTATGTGCGGAGCACTGTACTAGGGGCTTGTCAGTTGATGTATCTCACGCTGTCCTCTCTCAACATCTCTGTGTCGTGGCATTTACAGATGCCACTTTGAAAATGAAGAAATTGAGGTTCAGAGAGTTGGAGTGATTTGCCCAAGGTCACCCAGCAAGCATGTGGCAGGCCGGGCTAATGAGGATATTTATTAAGTGGTTACTATGCACCAACATCTGGGGTAGAAACAAGATAATCAGATTGGAAACAGTCCCTGTCCCCTATTGAGGGTCAGAGTTTGAGAGGGAGAGAGCTAAGGAATCTCATCCCCATTTAACAGGAGAGGTAACTGAGGCACAGAGAGATTCCTTGATTCTATTTATCGTGATGATGTCTTGTTGTTTTTTGTGTTCTGTTTTGTTTTGCTTTGCTGTCTGTCTCCCCGGCTTAGACTGTGAGCCCGTCACTGGGCAGGGATTGTCTCTATCTGTTGCCGAATTGTACATTCCAAGTGCTTAATAAAGTGCTCTGCACATAGTAAGCACTCAATAAATACTATTGAATAAATGAATTCAGTGGCCTGTTCAATGTTACGCAGCAGGTTATTAGCAGAACCTGGGTCTTCTGACTCCTGGTCCCATCAACTGTCCATATGGGAAATTTCCAACTACACCCTGAAGGATGAGGAAACTGAGGCACAGAGAAGTTAAGTAACTTTCCCAAGGTCCCAAAGCAAACCAGTGTTGGAGTAGAAATAAGATACCAGGTAAATCCTGGCTCCCTTCACCCGACTCTTCTCACCCTCCCATTTCTTTTTCTCCACCTGTCTCTTCTCTCTTTCTCCTGCTGTCCCTTCTTCCTTTCTACTCCTGTCCCTTCTGTTTTTATCTTTCCGTTCCTTCTCTCTTACTCCCCTGGCCGTTCTCCCTGCCTCCCCCAATCCTTTCTACCTTTTTCCCTTTTCTCTTTCCACTCTCCTTTTTCTCCTCTCTCCTCCCCACCCCTTCTCAACACAGACCCCTTCTCTCTCTTTCTGGCCTCACCTCCTGGCCACCTCCTGGAAAGGGGTTGGAGGCGAAATAACTTTTCTTGTTCCCCTAAAGCCCACCCTGAAGGCAACCAGAACATAGACTTTGTCTCCTTCCTGCCCAGAGACTGAGCATGCTCAGTGAGCTCTCACTACCTGGTTCCCAAGGGTCATTAGTCATCACCAATGTCTCTCCCCCTGCACTATGGGATCTGAGAGGTGGAGTGGAGAAGAGGACATTCTCAGCTTGCATTATAGAGGTCATTTTGTATCTTCAAGAATTCACCATCCTAAGAGGGGAGATAGAGGGTACTTCAGGTTTATTCCCACATCTGCTTTAAATTTTCTCAAGGCTGCCATGGGAATCCTGCCTCTTCTTGCCTCAGTCCAACCTGGAGAGTTCCAGATGAACTGGGGGCAGGTTCCCTGCATTATCTGAGAAATGAGACTGAATTGGAATAATATGGGATCTGGTAACCTTCTTAATTTCTTGTGTAACCTTCCCACAGGGAACTATTTTTGTCTTGGGCCCAGTAGTCTCAAATTTAACTGGGCATCCAAATGAAGAAATCACTGTTGCTGTTTCTCTCTTCCTCTCTCTGTCATTCTCTATCTCTACCTCTCATTCTCATTCTACTTCTTTGTTTCTCTCTTTCATTTTCTGACTGTCTCACCATGTTTGTCTCTCTTTCTCTCTCTCTCTCTCTCTCTCTCTCTCTCTGTGTCTCTCTCCCTAATACATCTGTCCCTCTATTAGTCTGGGAAGGCCTCTTGGAGGAGGAGAACCTTCAAAGCCCTACTGGCCTTTCAAGACTAAGCTCCATGTTTTCTCAGCTCCCCCTCCCTCCTTATTGCCAAACTTGCTCCCTTTGTCTATCCCCCATCCCTGCCCCACAGCACTTCTGAATACATGTACATATCTATAATACTATTTATTTATATTAATGCCTGTTTACTTGTTTTGATATCTGTCTTCTCTTTTTTAGATTGTAAACCCCGTGTGGGTAGGGATTATCTCTCTTTATTGCTGAATTGTACTTTCCAAGAGCTTAGTACAGTACTCTCCCCACAGTGAAACATGAAACAAAAACTCCTCACTCTTGGCTTCCAAGACCTGGCCCCCTCCTTCTTCACCTACCTTCTCTCCTTCTACAGCCCACCTCCTACACTCTGCTCCTCTGCCACTAACTCCTCACGGTCCCTCATTCTCGTCTGTTCCTCCTTCAACCCCTGACCCATGTCCTACCACTGAGCTGGAATGCCCTCCCTCCTCACATCTGCCAAACTAACTCTCTTCCTCTCTTCAAAGCCCTACTGAGGAGCTCACCTCCTCCAGGAGGCCTTCCCAGAGAGAGCCCTCCCTTTCTCTCTGCTCCTCTTCCCCTCCCCATTTCCCCTACTCCATCCCTATGCTCTTCCCCCTTCCCCTCCTCACAGCAGTTGTGCATATTTGTATATATTATTTATAACTCTATTTTGTTAATGATGTGTATTTATCTATAATTCTATTTATCATGATGGCATTGATGCCTGACTACTTGTTTTGTTTTGTTGTCTATCTACCCCATTTAGACTGTGAGCCCATTGTTGGGCAGAGATTGTCTCTATCTGTTGCTGAATTGTCCATTCCAAGCGCTTAGTACAGTGCTCTACATATAGTAAGCGCTCAATAAATACAATTGAATGAATGACTGAATGAATAATCAGTAAGGTTGTTAATTGACAGTAAGGTTGTTAATTCTGTTCTGTACTCTCCTAAGTACATATAATGCTCACTAAATACCACTGATTGACTGATTTTTGATTTCAGTTGCTCCTGTTTCTCTTCTCTCTCTCTCTGACTCTTTGTCTTTCTGTTTCTTCCTCTGACTCTTATCTCTTGTCTCTGTCTCTTAATGTTTGTATTTCTCTCTCTAGTTTTCTCATTCCCCAGGTTGAACTACTGCAGATCTCTTCTAATAACATGGAGTGACGAGAATGGATATCAGTGAGCTTGCCTATGCGTTCCTCTTTCTGTTCCAGATTGTCTTTGGGGTCTCAGGAAATGTATTTCTCCTCCTGGCTTATAGGCATGTGGTCTCCATCACCCACCAGCTGAATCCTCCAGTCCTGATCGTTGCCCATCTGGCCCTGGCCAACACTATGGACCTTCTCAGCCGGGGGATCCCCGAATTCCTGTCAGCTTGGGGGTGGAATAATTTCCTGGATGACGTTGCTTGTAAAATCCTCTTATATATTTATCGGGTGGCACGGGGTATTGACATCTGCACCACCTGCCTCCTGAGCATCTTTCAGGCCATCACCATCAGCTCTGGCACCTCTCAGTGGGCGGGAGTCAAAACCCAATTCCCCAGGTGTATCCTCCCTTCCTGTCTCCTTTCCTGGGTCCTCAATCTGCTGTTTGACATGACTACACCCATGTTCATCATGGGCCTTGGGAACAGCACCAACATGAACTCTGTCATCCTGAAATACTGCTCCTCCATCAGTATCAGCGCAGTCACATCGCTGATCATTGCAGTGGGGCTCTTCCTCCGTGATATGTTGTTCGTGGGACTCATGAGCGTGGCCAGTGGCTACATGGTGTTTGTCCTGCACAGACACCACTGGCAGGTCCGACACCTCTACAGGGCCGGATGCTCCCCCAAGACAATGCCCGAGGTCAGAGCAGCAAAGAGAATCATTGCCCTGGTCACCCTCTACGTCTTCCTCCCTGGACGGAACACAATAACCCTGAGTTTTTTATTGAATATGAAGATACATCCCCCTCTCATCCTTCGTAGCAACATTATGTCTTTAACTTTTTCAGCTGTCAGTCCATTTCTGATGATTCTCAGCGACAGGAGGATAAGAAAGTTCTGGAAAAGGGATTCTCATATTCCCAAGTTGGATCCATCATAGGGTCTTAGGAAATGGTGCATGCCTGATAGGGAGTGGGGGATCCAGGGATCTGGGGAATGGGATAGTAATGGAACTGGGATGAAGGGGCTAGAGACACCCTGTCCTGCAAGTCTCATTCTCCTGTATACTCGGAGGCCTGGTACATGGAGCTGGCTTCCATGTCTAAATGTGTTTGTGATATGGAAGCAGAACTACTCGGTGTCCTGGTAACCTGTTCCAAGTTTCCCCATGGCCAATGACACCAAACAATGCTTGATAATTATGAGAGTCATTGGTTTGGGGAAGGAGGCTAACCCAGAACAGGGGAAGCAGTCAGTAACGCTAGGGGTATGTTCAGGTCTGTCAGGGTCTGCCAGCATTCCCATCATGCATGGCTTTTCATACAAGAACCAGGCCAAGGAGTGTGAAAATCTCAGTGCAAAACATCCTCCCTAGTGCAGATACAAATTCATGTACATGTCCTGCTGTTGGCATGACTGGTATCTGACCAATGATCATCAAAATGGCAAAGAGTCAGAAAATGTGCATGACTGAGTTTTTGTGGGCACAGTGGGTAAGTATGGAAGAAATTCACCCTCAACAACACAATCCTAGATACAATTTCACCACCAGAAATGTAAATGAGAAGGAGCATGGCCTAGTGGACAGAACACAGGTCTTGCAGTCAGAAGGACCTGTGTTCTAATCCTGGTTCTGACACTTTCATTCATTCATTCATTGCATTCATTCAAGTGTATTTAGTGAGTGCTTACTGCATACAGATCACAGTACTAAGCAACTGGGACAGAACAATGTAATTCTGAACAGACACAGGCTGGGAGACCTTGTGGAAGTCACTTCACTTCTTTAAGCCTCAGTTACCTTAGCTACAAAATGAGGTTTAAGACTACAAACTCCATATGGGGCAGAGACTGTGTCCAACCTGATTAACTTGTGTGAACCCCAGTGCTCAATACAGTCCCTGACCCTTAGTAAGCTCTTAACAAATACTAAAAAAAAGTACTGGAACCAAAGGACAAGTCTTGGAACCAAAGGAGAACTCTCCTACCTTTCTCCTCATTATTCTTATTCTTATCATCATCTTTATTATTTACTAACTTTAGCAGTAGTTGTCTTAGAAGTAGTACTCCTAGTAAGGTAGTTGTAATAAAAATGATTGTAGAATTTATGGAGCACTTTCTTGGAGTCTTGTATTAGAAACTTGGAAAGTTTAGAAAAACAAATGTATACATACCTCCCCAACGATCTAACCAGAAAGACCAGCATAAAGATAAAAATAGCAGATTTTCAACTCCATGAAATCTGGCATCTACCATTTTAACTGTATTTTGCCTCAGAGTCCAGTACCTTACACTTGGTAGACTTGATCCTTAACCAACAAGAACTATAGTCTAGAGGGGAGGCAGACATTATAAAAATTACTAATAGGGGAAATGACAGAGTTTAACACATGTACCTACCACTGTGAGGCTGGGCATGGGGTATCAAAGTGCTTAAGGGCTACAGACCTGAGAGCCTAGGTGATGGAAAGCGGGAGGGAGAATCAGGTTGGAAAGAGCTCTTGGGGGGAGATAATTATGTAAATAGTGATACTGACATTGATGATGATGGTGCTGAAGATGAAGATTGATGATTAAAAAGATTCATATAAGAGCTCTTGTATTTGTGTCCTACCAAACACAAGCTGAGTTTTCTCTGTAATAATAGTAGTAAACAAATTCACCTTGTGAGTACTAAGTCCTATACTACGAGCTTGGAGGACCTCATTTTTGATGTTCACTGGTTGGTTTTCATGTTTATTAAGTACCTATTGTACTAAATCCTGGGATAAATACAAACAATTGGATTAGCCATAATCCCTGTCCAGTAGTGGACATACAATCTTATCAATCAAAAGCATTTTTTGAACACTTATTTTGTGCAGACCACTGTACTAAGCACTTTTATAGTTCAAAATACATGATCCATGCCTTCAAGGTATTTAAAGCCTAGTAGGCTGAGGGGGAAGAGTGAGGGAGCAGAGAAAGAATTACATTACAGTTTGAAATGAGAGGGTATGTTGTTAGGTACCTGACTTAATGCTTGAGAAATAGTTATACAAGATAAGTACAAATGTGTACAGTTAAGAGGGAGGTATAGCAGGTATCATGTCTTCATTTTACTAGTTAGGAAACTCAAGTCCAGAGAAGCAAAGTGACCTGCTCAAGGTCACACAGTAGGTCAAAGCAAAGCTGGGGCTACATCCTGGTTCTACAGATTTACAATTCCATGCTCATTCCTCTGGGCTTCAGAAACAAGGACAGAGGGTAGAGACAGAGACAAAGCAGAATAACAGTGGATTAAGAATAACTATAAATTATAGTGCTAACAAATCAGTATAACAGGGTTAAGATTGGAAAATCAGGAAAGAAGGGATGACAGGCAAGTATCTGGAATTCTAGGGGGCTCAGGGTTTCTAAAATTCTAAAGGTTCCTGCACTCGGGAAGTTGATCTGGGCAGTGGCAGCTACCGAGAGCCATTCTTAAGATGGCTCATTGCTCCAGGGGACAAGGACCTTTGGGGTGGTGTCCAGTTTACCAGGACTCCCTCCTAAATTCTGATGAGGCTCCTTCATCTTGAGAAAACAAAAACTCCTAATTGTTGCTCATTCCTCTCTACAGCAAACAGAGTTTCACCACTGTCTTTCAGACAATCCACCAGTTTGGGGTTTTTTTTCCCTTCTACCTGTTATAATGATACTAACATTTGTAAGGACTATGTACCAAACATTTTTCCAAGTGCTGAGGTAGATATAAGGTAATCAGGTCAGACACAGTACCTGTCCCACATGAGGTTCACAGTCTTAATCCCCATTTCCTCGATGAGATAACTGAAGTGCAGAGAAATGAAGTGGCTTTTCCAAGGTCACACAGCAGACAAGTGGCAGAATAGGGTTACGAACCCAGGTCCTTCTGAGTCCTAGGCTCATGCTCTATCTATTACGCCACACTGCTTTTCTAACTATGCTTTTCTCCCACACCACACCAGCTTGCACTTTTTATTCTTCTCAAGCCAACCTACTCATCGTGCTTCCTTCTCACATCTCCTGCCAATGACCTCTTGCTCATGCACACTCTCTCCCCCTTAGAAATATCTCCCTTTCATTCATTCATTCAATCAATCATATTTATTGAGTGCTGACTGTGTACAGAGCACTGTACTAAGCATTTGGGAAGTACAGGTCGGCAAGAAATAGAGTCAATCCCTACTCATTAATGCGATCACCGTCAATAAGGGGGGCGACAGACAAAAGAACACTGTCAGACCACAGATCTACCTTCCCTCAAAGCCTTACTGAAATGCTGGGACAAATACCAAAATGCTCTGGATAGAACACTCTGCTGTAGTGTACTTAAGATGGCAGACTAAAAAAAAAAATAGGAACACCTCACAAGACTATCATGAGCTTAAAATACTTTGTGTCTGGTTAAAAGGAAAATAATCAAATCCTGGAGCCAAATGCAGACTGCTCTTATTTACCCTAGTTCCTTAATCTCAACTGGCATCTCGTTCCTCTTTAGATCTTCCAAAAATCTCTTGGCTGTTACCCATGTTCTTCAGGTCAAACGATCTCTTTGTCTTCAGCTCCAAGAGCTGAGGGTCAAAGTTAATTCAGGGAGAGGGTGGGTTGGAGGGGCAGATAAGAAAGGGGACGAGGGAATGGGGTAGAAGAGGAAAAGGAGTAGGGAACGGAGAGGTACAGGTGGAATTAGGAAGTGAAGGTGAGATACCGCCCCTACAACCCAAACTGCTAGATTGACAGCCCAAGCCTGGAATACAGAAGGTGTCCCTCCCCACGCATGCCAATCAAATTAGGTATGAAGTAAGTGGGAGGGCAAAGATTGGATAAACTGAGGCTGGAAGCTGCAATGGTCTAGTAGCACAGGTAATAAATACCTGTGGCCTCTGACCTGCTGTGCAGCAGATCAAGACTTGCAGCAGATGGCTGCGGGTCACCTCTGCCACTAGCGTGAGAAGCCCACTTTGCCTGCCCCAAGTGAGAAGCCTTGGGATGGGGGAGTGTACTTTGCTGCTGAACACTCATGGGGCCGGAAGCCAGATGCTTTGCCATGGGTGAGTAACGCATAAGTGGATTCCTCCCAAATGAGAAGTGCTCGTGGGTGGGAGTTAGCCACATCACCATGTGAGAACAAACCATAAGTGAATTTGTGCTGGGTCAGACCTAGGTATTTTACCATATGCAAGAAGCACATAAGAATATTCATCTTATAGGGAAGCTCTAATATAATCAAATAATTCAATTCACCTCATTTAAAATAATCAAATAATTCAATACGCTGTGTTCAGAATAATCAAATAATACAATTTGCTTCATGGAATGAATTTCGTATAAAACTCAGCCTTCCCATCCCTGGTCTCTCCTTGTCTGTCTTGCCACACCGATTCCCGAATGAACCTGTCCCCCGGGCAATGGGTCAGAGGGTATTCCAGGCTTCTTCCCTCATCTCCTTTAAATTTCCTCAAGGCTGCCATGGGAATCATGCCTCATCTTGCCTCCGTCCAACCTGGAGAGTTCCAGCCCTGTCTTGATGAATTGGGGGTAAGTTCTCAGCATTATCTGAAATGGAACAAAGTGGGACCTGAGAACCTTTTTAGTACCTTATGTAACCTGCCCACAGGGAAATATGCTTGTCTTGGGTCCATATGGAAAGTAGTGCCGAATTTAACTGGGCATCCAAATGAATTAATCATTGTTTCTGTTTCTCTCTTCCTCTCTCTGCATTCTCCATCTCTCTCTACCTGTCTCACTCTCATTCTCCCCACTTCTTTCTCTCTGTCATTTTCTGACTTCTCTCCATCTGTCTCTATCTGTCCTTCTGTATCTCTCTCTCTCTCTCCATACTCTCTCTCTATATATGTATATTTCCTTGTACTATATTTTTCTGAGTCTCTTTTGGCCTCTGTCTCTCCATCTCTGTCTGTCTCTTTCCCTGTGCCTCTGTCTGACACCTGCTTGGCTTCTTTCTGTTTCCCTCTGTCATACTGTGTTTCTGTCTTCTTCTGTACATATCCATAACTTATTTATATTCATTCATTCAATCGCATATATTAAGCACTTATTGTGTGCAGAACACTCTAGTAAGTCCTTGAGAAGATAAAATACAGCAGTAAAAAGTGAATCCCCTGCCCACAGTGAGCTCAGAGTCTAGAGGTGTGGAGACAGACATCAATACAAATAAATGAAATCACAGATCTGTACATAGGTTCTGTGGGGCTGTTGGGAAGGGTGAAGAGCCCCTTCCAGTTATCGCCCTATCTCCCTACTACCCTTCCTTTCCAAGCTCCTAGAACGAGTCGTCTACCCTCGCTGCCTAGAATTCCTTAACTCCCATTGTCTCTTGGACCCCCTCCAATCTGGCTTCCGTCCCCTCCAGTCTCCTGAAACTCTCTCTCTAAGGTCACCCACGACCTCCTTCTTGCCAAATCCAATGGCTCCTACTCTATCCTAATCCTCCTTGACCTCTCAGCTGCCTTTGACACTGTTGACCATCCCCTTCTCCTCCACACCTTATCTCACCTTTGCTTCACCAACTCCATCCTCTCCTGGTTCTCCTCTTATCTCTCTGGCCAGTCATTCTCAGGCTCCTTCTCAGGCTCCTCCTCCCCCTCCCATCCTCCAACTGTTGGGGTTCCTCAACGGTCAGTTATTGGCCCTCTTCTGTTCTCCATCTACACTCACTCCCTCGGTGCACTCATTCACTCTCACGGCTTCAACTATCATCTTTATGCAGATGACACACAGATCTACATCTCTGCCCCTATCCTCTCCACCTCCCTTCAGGCTCGTATTTCCTCCTGCCTCCAAGACGTCTCCACCTGGATGTCTCCCCACCACCTAAAACTCAACATGACCAAAACTGAGCTCCTCATCTTCCCTCCCAAGCCGTGTCCTCTCCCTGACTTCCCTATCACTGTGGATGTCTCTCTGGCCCACAACCTCGGTGTCATCTTTGATTCGGCTCCCCTCTCTTTCACCCCACACATCCAATCCGTCACTAAAACCTGCCGGTCTCACCTTTATAATATCGCCAAGCTCCGCCCTTTCCTCTCCACCCAAATGGCTATCTTACTGTTACGGGCTGTCATAATATCCTGGCTGGATTATTATGTCAGCCTTCTCTCTGATCTCCCTTCCTCCTGTCTCCCCGCTCCAGTCTATTCTTCATTCCGCTGCCCGGCTCATGTTCCTGCAGAAACACTCTGGGCATGTCACTCCCCTTCTTAAAAACCTCCAGTGGCTGCCTATCAACTTCCGCACGAAACAAAACTTCTCACTCTAGGCTTCAAGGCTCTCCATCACCTTGCCCCTTCCTACCTCTCCTCCCTTCTCTCTTTCTACTGCCCACTCCGCATTCTCTGCTCCTCTGCCGCCCACCTCCTCACCGTTCCCCGTTCTTGCCTATCCCGCCATCGACCCCTGGGCAACGTCCTCCCGTGATGCTGGAATGCCCTCCCTCCTTTCCTCTACCAAACTAATTCTCTTCCCCTTTTCAAAACCCTACTTAAAGCTCACCTCCTCCAAGAGACCTTTCCAGACTGAGCTACCCCTTTTCCCTCTGCTCCCCCTCTCCCCCCCTTCACCTCTCCTCAACTAAACCTTCTTTTCCCTACTTTCCCTCTGCTCCTCCCCCTCCCCCATTCCCTCCCCTCAGCACTGTACTCGTCTGCTCAACTGTATATGTTTTCATTACCTTATTTATTTTGTTAATGAGATGTACATCACTTTGATTCTATTTATTTGCTACTGTTTTAATGAGATGTTCACCCCCTTGATTCCATTTATTGCTATTGTTTTTGTCTGTCTGTCTCTCCCAATTAGACTGTAAGCCCATCAAAGGGCAGGGACTGTCTCTATCTGCTACCGATTTGTACATTCCAAGCGCTTAGTACAGTGCTCTGCACATAGTAAGAGCTCAATAAATACTATTGAATGAAAGCATAAAAGTGAAGCAAGTGAGGACAATGAGAAGGGAATGGAAGGTAAGGAAAAGTGGGGCTTATTTTTGGAAAGCCTCTTGGAGGAGATATGCCTTCAGTAAGGCTTTGAAGTCGAGGAGAGTAATTGTCCATTGGATCTGAGGAGGGAGGGTGCTCCAGGCCCGGGGCAGAATGTGTGCCAGGGGTCAGCAATGAGACAGGTGAGTTTGGGGCACCATAGGAAAGTTTGCACTAGACGAGTGAAGTATGTGGGCTGGGTTGTAGAAGGAGAGAAGCAAGGTGAGGTTGGAGGGTTGAAGATGATGGAGTGTTTTAAAACCAACGGTGCAGAGTTTTTGATATGGAGGTGGATGGGCAATCACTGAAGATTTTTGAGAAGGGAGGAGGGGGGTGAAATATCCTGAACGTTTTTTGTAGAAAGATGACCCAGGAGTGGAGTGAAGTGTGAACTGGAGGGGAGAGAGACAGGAGGTTGGGAGGTCAGCAAAAAGCTGATACAATAATCTAGGTGGGATAGGATGAGTGTTTATATTAACATGGTAGCAGTTTGGATGGGAAGGAAAGGGTAGATTTGAGCTATGTTCTGAAGGTGTGACTGATAGGATCTGGTGAAGGATAGTATAAGTGTTTTGAAAGAGAGAGAGAGGAGTCAAGGATAATGCTAAGGTTAGGGGTCTGTGAGATGCGGAGGATGGAGGAAGCTTCTACAGTGATGAGAAAGTCAAAGAGAGGACAGGGTTTTGGGCAGGAAGATAAGGAGCTTTGCCATATATAAAAACCCTAATGTATGTCTTCCCTCTGGACTGTATGCTCATCGTGGGCAGGGAATCGTTCTATCAACTGTTTCATTTTACCCTCCCAAACGCTTATTACAGTGCTCTGAACATAGTAACTGCTCATAGAATACCAGTGAGGGATTGATTTCTGTGTCTCTCTAGCTCTCCGTCTCCGTCCGTCTCTCCCTCCTTGACTTGTCTCTATCTATCTAGAGCTCTTTCTGTCCCTCTTTGACTCACACTGTCTCATTTTGACTTGGTTTCAATGTCGTACCATCTCCATCTAATTCACAAATTCTGCCTCTCTTCTTCTGTCTCTCTGTCGACTCTCTGAGGGGAATAAACTGAAGTGGTAGAGCTCTCATGTGGCATGTGAGAGGTAGCAGGATTGTTGCCCGCATTGTCTACATGTATCTGTTTCCTCCCCTCTAGACAGTAAGGTTGATTATTGACGGGGAATGTGTCTCCTAAATATGTTGTATTGTACTCACCAAAGCGCTTAGAACAGTGGTCTACACAGAGGGAATGCTCAATAAATACCGCTGATTGATGGTTTGATTCCTGTGACTCCTTCTGCCACCCTCTCTACCTCATTTCCTCTCTCTCTGTGACTCTTTGTCTTTCTGTCCTTTCCTTTGAATCTTGGCACTCTCTGGCTCTATCTCTTAATGCATGTATTTGTTTCCCTCTAGTTGTCTCATTTCCCAGGTTGTATTACTGTAGAGCTCTTCTGATACAGCTGAGTGAAGAAAACGGATGCCAGGAATGTGCCTTTGGGAATCTCTTTCTGTTACAAATTGTCTTTGGCGTCTCAGGGAATGTTTTCCTCCTCCTGGTGTATGCAAACATGGTCTCCACCACCCACCAGCTGAATTCTCGGGACCCGATCCTAGCCCACCTGGCCCTGGCCAACACCATGGCCCTTTTCAGCAAGGGGATCCCCGACATCCTGTCTGCTTGGGGGCTGAATAATTTCCTGGATGACGTTGGTTGTAAAATCCTCTTATACATTTACCGGCTGGCGCGAGGTCTTGTCATCTGCACCACCTGCCCCCTGAGCGTCTTCCAGGTGGTCACCATCAGCCCTGGCACCACCGAGTGGGCAGGAGACAAAACCCAATTCCCCAAGTGCATCCTCCCCTCCTGCTTCGTCTTCTGGGTCCTCAATCTGCTCTTTGATGTGACTACACCGATGGGCAGCGTGGGACCTAGTAACAGCACCACTATAAATAGGGTCATCCTCCTGAAATACTGCTCTTCCATCAGGACCAGTGCAGTCTCAACCCTGGTGTTTGCAGTGGTGCTCTCTCTCCGCGATATATTCTTCGTAGGACTCATGAGCATGGTCAGTGGCTACATGATATTTGTCCTGCACAGACACCACCGGCAGGTCCGACACCTCCACAGGGCTGGATGCTCCCCCAAGGCAATGCCTGAGGTCAGAGCAGCAAAATGAATCATTGCCCTGGTCACCTTCTACGTGCTCTTCTTTGGACAAAACACAATCACCCTGAGTTTTTTATTAAATATGAAGATAAATTCCACTCTCATTCTTAATAGCAACAGCATTATATCTTTAATGTTTTCAGCTGTCAGCCCATTTCTGATGATTCTCAGCGACAGGAGAGTAAGAATGTTCTGGAAAAGGGATTCTCATATTCCCAACTGGGATCCCTCTTAAGGTCTTGGGAAATGGTGCGTGCCTGATGGGGAGTTGGGGGATTCAGGGATCTGGGGAACAGGATAGTAATGGAACTGGGCTGGAGGGGTTAGAGACACCCTGTCCTGCAAGTCTCATTCTACTTTTACTTGGAGGCCTGGTACCTCCATCTCCAATGAGCTGGCTTCCATGTGCATATGTATTTGTGACGTGGAAGCAGAACCGCTTGGTGTCCTGCTACCCTGTTCCAAATTTCCCCATGGCCAGTGACACCAAACAATGCCTGATAATTCTGAGAGTCATTGGTGTGGGGAAGAGGGATAACCCAGAACAGGAAAACAGTCAGTATCACTGGGGGTAAGTTCAGATCTGTCATGGCCTGCCAGCATATCCATGGTTTTCATACAAGGCTTTTCATACTAGGGCCAGACCAGGGAGTGTGAATACCTCAGTGCAAACCATCCCTACTACTGCAAATACAAATTAATGCACATGCCTTGCTGGACGCAGGGCATGCCTCCCCATGAGTGGTGACTGACAAAATAGCAAAGAACCCGATAATGTGCATGCTATTATTCTTATTCGTATCATCATCACCTTTATAGTTTGCTATTTTAGTATTAGTTTTATACTAGCAGTTCATTCATTCATTCAATAGTATTTATTGAGCGCTTACTATGTGCAGAGCACTGTACTAAGCGCTTGGGATGAACAAGTCGGCAACAGATAGAGACAGTCCCTGCCGTTTGACGGGCTTACAGTCTAATCGGGGGAGACGGACAGACAAGAACAATGGCAATAAATAGAGTCAAGGGGAAGAACATCTCGTAAAAACAATGGCAACTAAATAAAATCAAGGCGATGTACAATTCATTAACAAAATGAATAGGGTAATGGAAATATATACAGTTGAGCAGACGAGTACAGTGCTGTGGGGATGGGAAGGGAGAGGTGGAGGAGCAGAGGGAAAAGGGGAAAAAGAGGGTTTAGCTGCGGAGAGGTAAAGGGGGGGTGGCAGAGGGAGTAGAGGGAGAGGAGGAGCTCAGTCTGGGAAGGCCTCTTGGAGGAGGTGAGTTTTAAGTAGGGTTTTGAAGAGGGGAAGAGAATCAGTTTGGCGGAGGTGAGGAGGGAGGGCGTTCCAGGACCGCGGGAGGATGTGGCCCAGGGGTCGACGGCGGGATAGGCGAGACCGAGGGACGGTGAGGAGGGGGGCAGCAGAGGAGTGGAGCATGCGGGGTGGGTGGTAGAAAGAGAGAAGGGAGGAGAGGTAGGAAGGGGCAAGGTGATGGAGAGCCTTGAAGCCTAGAGTGAGGAGTTTTTGTTTGGAGCGGAGGTTGATAGGCAACCACTGGAGTTGTTTAAGAAGGGGAGTGACATGCCCAGATCGTTTCTGCAGGAAGATGAGCCGGGCAGCGGAGTGAAGAATAGACTGGAGCGGGGCGAGAGGAGGAAGGGAGGTCAGAGAGAAGGCTGACACAGTAGTCTAACCGGGATATAACGAGAGCCTGTAGCAGTAAGGTAGCCGTTTGGGTGGAGAGGAAAGGGCGGATCTTGGCGATATTGAAGAGGTGAAACCGGCAGGTCTTGGTAACGGATAGGATGTGTGGGGTGAACGAGAGAGACGAGTCAAGGATGACACCGAGATTGTGGGCCTGAGAGACGGGAAGGATGGTCGTGCCATCCACGGTGATAGAGAAGTCTGGGAGAGGACCGTGTTTGGGAGGGAAGATGAGGAGCTCAGTCTTGCTCATGTTGAGTTTTAGGTGGCGGGCTGACATCCAGGTGGATCCGTCCTGGAGGCAGGAGGAGATGCGAGCCTGAAGGGAGGGGGAGAGGACAGGGGCGGAGATGTAGATCTGCGTGTCATCTGCGTAGAGATGGTAGTCAAAGCCGTGGGAGTGTCGTAATAGAAGTGATGGTAACAATTCTTGAGCACTTTCTTTGTGCACTGTTCTTTACTAGAAACTTGGAAAGAATAGAAAAGCAAAGGAATACATACCAGCCCAAAGATCTAACCAGAGAGACAAGTATAAAACTAAAAATAGCAGATTATAAGCACCGGGAGATCTGGGATCTCTCATTTGAAATCTATTCTGTGTTAGAGTCCAATGTAACAGAGTTGGTAGACATGATCCCTAACCAACAAGAACTACAGTCTAGAGGGGTGGCAGGCAATTAAAAAACTTCTAAATAGGGGAAACAGCAGAGTTCTAGGAAATGTACATACCACTGTGGGGCTAGGCATGGGGTATTAAAGTGCTTAAAGAGCACAGCGCTGAGAACTCTGGTGATGCAAAGTGGGAGGGAGAATAGGGTTGGAAGGGGCTCTTGGGGGAGAGATGATTATGTAAATAGTAATGTTGACATTGATGATGATGATGATGATGAAGATGAAGATTGATGATTAAAATTATTCTTTGTAGAGATCTTGTACTCGTGTCTTTCTGGTCATTTTCTCATTCATTAATTCAATTGTACTTGTTGAGCACTGACTTTGTTCAGAGCTGTGCACTAAGTGTTTGGAAAGTACAATTTTTCAATAAAGACAGACAATCCCTTCCCACACTGGGCTTACAGTCCAGAAGAGGGGAGCATGACATCAGAATAAGTCAACAAGGATCAATATGAATAAATAGAATTATAGATTTATACATAAGTGCTGTGGGGTGGGGGGAGGTGGGTTGAGCAAAGGAAATGAGTCGAGGCAATGCAGAAGGGAGGGGGAGCTGAGGAAAATGGTGGTGAGCCTGGGAAGGCCTCTTGGAGGAGGTGAGCCTTCAGTAGGGCTTTGAATGGAGAAAAAGTGATTGCTTAATGGATTTGGGAAGGGAGGGCCATCCCAGGGGTAGGACATGGGCCAGAGAATGACAGCAAGACAGACAAGATCAAGCCACAATGAGGAGGTGAATGAGAACCAGAAGAGTGGAGTGTGTGGGCTGGGATGTAGAAGGAGAGAAGGGAGGTGAGGTGAGAGAGGACAAGGTGATCGAGAGCTTTGAAGGCAATAGTAAGAGTTTTTGTTTGATATGGAGGTTGATAGGCAATCACTGGAGGTTTTTGAGGAGGGGGATGACCTGTTCTGAGTTTTCTTTAGAAAGATAATTCAGGCAGCAGAGAAAAGTATGGACTGAAGTAGGGAGAAGTAGGAAGTTGGGAGGTCAGAAAGGCGGCTGATGCAGTAATCCAGTTGGATTAGGATGAGTGATTGTACTAACATGGTAACAGTTTGGATGGAGAGGAAAGGGCAGAGATTGGCAATGTTGTGAAGGTGAGACTCGCAGGATTTGGTGATGGATTGGATATAATAATAATAATGATAATAATGGCATTTGTTAAGCACTTACTATGTGCCAAGCACTGATCTAAGCATTTTGGGGCGGGAGGAGGGGGAGGAGACATGAGGTAATCAGGTTATCCCATATGAAGTTTACAGTCTTAATTCCCATTTTACAGATGAGGTAGCTGAGACACAGAGAAGGTAGGTGACTTGCCCAAAGTCACACAGTTGACAAGTGGTGGAGCTGGGATTAGAACCCATAATCTCTGACTCCCAAGCCTGGGCTCTTTCCACTGAGCCATGCTTCTTCCCAATATATGGATAGGTGGGGTGAATGAGAGAGAGGATTCAAGGAGCTCACCAAGGTTGCAGGATTATGAGACTGGAAGGATGGTTGTATCATCCACAGGGATGGGAAAATCAGGAGAGGGCAGAGTTTGGGAGGGAAGATAAGGAGCTCAGTCTTGGACATGCTGAGTTTTAGGTAGCAGGAGGACATCCAGGTGGAGATGTCCTGAAGGCAGGAGGAGATGCTAGCCTGAAGGGAGGGAGAGAGAACAGGGCAGGAGACGGAGATTTATGTGTCATCCACATAGAGATGATAGTTGAAGCCATGGGAGCGAATGGGTTCTCCAAGGGAGTGAATGTCGATAGAGAATAGAAGGAGACCCAGAGCTGAACCTTGAGGGACCCCTACAATTAGGGTACAAGAGGGGGAGGAACAGCCCACAAAGGAGACTGAGACTGACTGGTCAGAGAGATTAGACGAGAACCAGGATAGGACGAAGTCAATGAAGCCAAGGTTGGATAACATGTTGAGGAGAAGGGGATGCTCCACAGTGTCAAAGGCAACTGAGAGGTCGAGAAGGATTAGTGTGGAGTAGGAGCCACTGGATTTGGCAAGATGGCAGTCACCGGTGACCTTTGAGAGAGTGGTTCCAGTGGAGTGAAGGAGGAGGAACCCAGATTGGAGGGGGTCCAGGACAGAGTTGGAGGAGAGATATTTGAGGCAGTGAGGGTAGATGACTTGCTCCAGGAGTTTGGAAAGGAAGGGAAGGAGGAATATGGAGAAGGCTGTGGGGTCAAAGGAGGGTTTTTTAGGATGGAGGAGATGTGGGCTTATTTGAAGGCAGTGGAAACGAAGCCACTGGAGAGTGAACGGTTGAAGATCGAAAGTAAGGAGGGAAGGAGTGAGAGGTTTTATAAGGTGGAATGGGGTCTAATGTTCATGGGGGGGGGCACTAGAGAGAAGGCAGGAGATCTCCTCTGAAGATACTGTTGGAAAGGATGGGAAAATCGTGAAGGAGCCAAGAGGAGGAAGATTGGAGGAGGGGGAGGGGTGATTTAGGAGAGCTCAGACCAGATGGTGTTGATTTCTTGATGAAGTAGATGGCCAGATCGTTGGTGGCAAGGGATGGTGGGGCGGGGCGAGACAGGGGGCCTGAGAAGGACATTAGGTGTCCAGAACAAATGATAGGGGTGGTGTGTACAGTTGTTAATAAGGGAAGAGAAATAGCCTTGCCAGGCAGAGGAGAGGGCAGAGATAAGTCAAGAACGGGCAAAACTGAAGTGGACAAAGTCAGCCTGATGTTTAGATTTCCACCAATACTGTTCAGTGGCTCAGTCATAAGAGCGAAGGAGGCGGACAGTGGAGTTGATCCAGGACTGTGAGTTAGTGGTGGGAGAGCAACGAAGGAATGGGGAGCAAGTGAGTTGAGTTGAGGAGAGAGGGTTGTGTTAATGGAATCTATTTGGTCATCAAGAATGAGTAAAATGGGTATGGAGGCAAGGTAGTGTTTTATGTGCAGAGAGAGATGGGTGAGATGGATGGAGGTAATAATTATTATCAAAATTTTCTATGCAATAGTAATAATAACAATAATGGCATTTGTTAAGCACTTACTATGTACCAAGGACAGTTCTAAGGACCGGGGGGGGGGGGGGATACAAGGTAATCAGGTTGTCCCTCATGATGTCCCAGAAAGCTGCTTCTCTAGTAGTAGTAAACAAAAAAATTAATCACCTTCTGAGTGCTAGACCTCATTTTTGATGATTACTTGTGGGTTTTCTTGTTTATTAAGTACCTATCTTACTAAGTTCTGGGATAGATACAAACAATTAGATTAGCCACAGTCCCTGTCCAGTAGTGGCCATACAATCTAATCAATCAACAGTATTTTTTGAGCAGTTATTTGGTGAAGATCACTGTACTATGCACTCAGGAGGGTTCAAAAGACCTGACCAATTGCTCAAGCAACTTAAAGTCTAGCTGGGTGCATGTCGGGGGCGGTGGGCGCAGTGGGAACAGCCTGGGCCAGGAACGAGAGGGGACAGATGATAAATTACATTACAGATAGAAATAATAATAAATTACATTACAGATAGTAATGAAAAGAACGTTGTCATGTACATGAGTTAATGCTTGAGAAATACTTACATAAGATAGGTAGAAATGTGTGCCATCCAAGAGGGAGGGATGACAGGTATCATATCTCCCTTTTACTGGTTAGGAAACCAAAGTCCAGAGAAACAAAATAATCTGCTCAGGGTCACACGACAGGCCAGAGGCAGAACTGGGACTACATCCCATTTCTCCAGATGTTCAATTCCATGCCCATTACCCTGGGCTTCAGAGACGAGGACAGAGAGTAGACAGAGACAAAGCAGGATAACAGTGGATTAAGAATAATAGAAGTAACAGTGCCAATGAATTAGTATAACAGGGCTAAGATTGGAAAGTCGGGTAAGAAGGGATGACAGCCAAGTGTCTGGATTTCTAGGGGACTCAAGTTTTCTACAAATTCTAAAATTTCCTGTGCTCAGGATACTGATCTGAGCAGTGGCAGCTACAGAGAGCCAACTTTAAGGTGGCTTATTGCTCCATAGTACAAGGATCTTTGGAGTGGTGGCCATTTTACCAGGAATCTCTCCTAAATTCTGAGGTCCCTCCTTCTTGAGGAGACAAAAACTCCTACTGGTTACCCATTCCTCTCTACAGCAAACAGAGCCTCACCAGTGGCTTAAAGGTAGTCCAACAGTTTAACAGTCGAAAGGGCTTGGGAGTCAGAGGTTGTGAGTTTGAAACCCGACTCTGCCACTTGTCAGCTGTGTGACTGTGGACAAGCCACTTAACTTCTCTGTGCCTCAGTTACCTCATCTGTAAAAAGTGAGGATTAACTGTGAGACTCAAGCGGGACAACCTGATTACCCTGTATCTACCCCAGCACTTATAACAGTGCTCTGCACATAGTAAGTGCTTAACAAATACCAACATTATTATTATTATTTTTTCCACCTACCTGTCATAATATGCATTTGTCAAGCACTATTTGCCAAACGCTGTCCTAAATGCTAAGGTTGATACAAGGTAATCAGGTCAGACACAGTTCCTGTCCCATGTGGGTTTCACACTCTTAATCCTCATTTTCTAGATGAGGTAATTGGAACACAGAGGAGCGAAGTCGCAAGGTGGGCAAGTTGAAGAGTCTGGATTTAAACCCAGGTCCTTCTGACTCCTAGGCTTATGCTCCATCTACTAGGCCACAGTGCTTCTCTATCCACTCCCTTCTCTCACTATGCACCAGCTTGCACTTTTTGTTCCTTTCAAGCCAACTTAGTCACTGTACTTCATTCTCATCTTTCCTGCCCCTGAACTCTTGTTGGTGCCCTCTCTCCCCCTTAGAACTACCTCCCCATTCACATCCAGATCTCCCTTTCTTTAAAGCCTTACTGAAATGCTAGGATGAGTACCAGAGTGCCCATAGTGCACTTAAAATGACATTAAAAACAAAACCAAAACAGCTCACAAGACCATCTTAAACGTAAAATACTTTGTGTAAGGTCAAAAGGAAAATCAACCAAATCCTGACACCAAATATCCTGTATTCTTATTAATCCTCGTTCCTTATCTCAACTGGGATCTCGGTAATTCGATCTTCTAATAACCACTTAGACTGTACTCATGTTGTTCAAGTGTCACAATCCCATTCTCTTCAGGTCCAAGAACTGAGGGCCAAACCTAATTCAGGGAGAGTGTAGGATGGAGAGGAAGGGAAGAGAGAAAGGGTAGGAGAGGGAAAGGGCACATGAAGGGAAAGGGACAGGTAGTGGGGGACGAAAGGAGTGCAGTACAGCACTGATGATGCCATGTCCCTCCATGGGCACCTGTGATGTGATAATTGGCATCAGGTAATTGCAGGAAGAGATCTGGGCTCATCTTATCCCAGGCTGGTGGGCAAGAGGAAGGGGAGTTTGAGAATTTCCTGAGATGTCTCAATCTGAGTGTCAGAGTGGGTTAGTGCTCAGCGAGTTACATACTGACACCATCACTCCCTGCCACTGATGCACACACTAATCACTCCCTGAGGGAGTGGAGAGATGAGGACAGCTGCTGATAAATGCTGCCTCAGCCTTGTCCTGAAAGCCTCTCACTGTCCACGAGCTGTCCACCCAGGCTGAATTTACAAGTGGTGCGGGTAAGACAAACATAAATGGCAGAATGGCATTTTAGAAAGGTGATCCAGGCAACAGAGTGAAGTCTGGACTGGAGTGGGAAGAGCATGGAAGAAGGAATACCAGTGAGGATGGGGATACTGGAACAATCTCCTCACTGGTCTCCCTGGCAGCATATGTAACATACACACACACACACACACACACACACACACACACCTTGTCCTTAGTATTCGAAGATGTCACTTATGGTGCTTTTCATCCGTTGGCATGTAAGTGAGTATGAAAATTCTAAGGGAACAGCCACAGTCCTGGCTGCATTAACCATGCAATCAGTCTATCAGTGGTATCATCTGAGGGATTACTCTGTGAAAACAACCAGGGGAGTACAATACTGTAGAATTGAGCACTTGAGTCTAGAATGAACTAAGTGTTTGGGAGAGCACAATAGAAATGAATAGTCACAACAGAGTAGTTAGGCAAGACTGCCCCTTGTTGTGCTCTATTGCAGTTTGCAGCATCTGAGTTTTTTCTCCTTTACTTCTTACTTTCATGATCAAGGACAGGAGCTGTGTCCAATCTGATTAAGTTTCTTCTAACCCATCTCTTAGAACATAGCTTGACTCATATTAAGTGTTAACAAATATTATAAGAATAAGAATAAAAATAAGAATACAAATAATATTTAGAAATAAATAAGAATCCCTTATTTGAATGAGAACCTCCCTTCCTCATCACAGTGCACTATGCTGGTCTCTCTACGGCTATTGATTCCCAGCTGGGATTTAACATGGTCCGAGGCTTCGTTTTACCATCCACTTAGTTTCCTTTCATTCGTTCATTCCTTCATTCAATCGTGCTTCTTGAGTGCTTACTGTGTGCAGAGCACTGTACTAAGGCCTTAAGACTTGATGTATCTCACTCCGTCCTCTCTCAGCATATCTGTGTCATTGTATTTATGACTATGGCTTTACAAATGAGGAAATTGAGGTCCAGAGAGGAGGACTGATTTGCCCAGGGTCGCTCAGCAAGTACGGGACAGAGCCTGGACAAGAACCTGGGTTAATAAGGATGATATTTATTAAATGGTTACTATATGCCAACCTCTGGGATAGAAACAAGATAACCAGATTGGATACAGTTCCTGTCCCCTAATGAGGCTCAGAGTCTAAGAGGGAGAGAGATGAGAGATCTTATCCACATTTAACTGGAAAGATAACTGAGACACAGAGAGATTCAGTGACCTGTTTAATGTTGCACAGCAGCTCACTAGCAGAATGTGGTCTTCGGATTCCTGGTCCCATCAGCTATCCATTTGGTAAATTCCCATATATACCCTGGAGGACACAGTTCTGGCGCTGGCTTGGTGTCCACCATTCCCCCAGAAGCTGATGTTCACCCATTAGCACCTGCAGTTCCTCAAGGTCCCCTGATCTGGGGAACAAGCTGGGAATGAGGCAGTCTGGCCCCAGCAGCCAGCAGTGGTGGTATTGGGGGTCAGAGGTAGTGAAGGATCAGATACAACATTCCTGGCATCAGTGAATGAGAAGGCAGCATGAATGTAATAATAATAATGATTATTACATTATTAATAATAATTTTGATATTCACTGTGGCATTTATTAAGTGCTTACTCTAAGCCAGGCACCGTTATAATCCCTAAGATAGAAAATAATCAGGTTGGACAAATTCCAGGCAACACATGCAGGTCACAGCCTAAATAAAAGTGAGAATATGCATTTAATTCACATTTTATAGATGAGGAAACATGAGGCCCAGAGAAGTTAAGTAACTTTGCCAAGGTCCCACAGCAAACCAATGGTGGAGCCGAGATAAGAAACCAGGTAAATCCTCACTCCCTGCACCAGATTCTCCTCTCCCTCTCTCTCTCTATGTCTTTCCCTCTCTTTGCCTTTGTTCTTTATCCCCTCCTCCTCTCCCATTTCTCTTTCTCCCCCATCTCTTCTTTCTTTCTCCTCCTGTCCCTTACTTCTTTCTACTCTTGTCCCTTCTCTTATTATCATCCTGCCGCTACTCTCTTTCTCCCTGGGTCTTTCTCCCTGTCTCCCCAAGTCCTTTCTCCCCTTTTCCCTTTTCTCTTTCCACTCTCCTTTTTCTCCTTTCTCCTACCCACCTCTTCTCAACACAGACCCCTTTACTCTTTCTGGCCTCTCCTCCTAGCCACCTCTTGGAAAGGACTTGGAGGCAAAATAACTTTTCTTGTTCCCCTAAAAACCACCCTGTTGTGAGCCCACCCTAAAGGCAACCAGAACATAGACTACGTCTCCTTCCTGCCCAGAGACTGAGCAGGCTCAGTGAGCTCTCTCTACCTGGTGCCCAAGGGTCATTATTCATCACCTACGTCTCTCTCCCCTCCACTAACACGGGAAGTGGAATGAAGAAGAGGTCAGTCCCATAATCATCAGGATAGATACAAAATAATCATGTTGGATACTGTCCAGGCAACACATATGGTTCACAGCCTAAATGAGAAAAGGCAACCTGAGAAGTGAGATTGAGGTATTTCAGGTTTCTACCCACATCTCCTTTACATTTTCTCAAGGGTGCCATGGGAATCCTTCCTCATCTTGTCTCAGTCCAACCTGTAGAGTTCTAGTCCTTCCTTGCTGAGTTGGGGGAAAGTTCCCTGCGTTATCTGGGACAAGAGACTGAAGTGGGACAAAGTGGGATCTTGAAACCTTCTGAGTAGCTTGTGTAACCAGCCCACAGAGAAATATGTTTGTCTGGGGCCCAAATGGAAAGTAGTTCTGAAATTACTTGGGCATCCAAATGAAGAATTCATTGTTTCTGATTCTCTCTTCCTCTCTGTCATTCTCCATCTCTCTCTACCTCTCTCATTCTCGTTCTCTCCACTTTGTTTCTTTCTTTCATTTTCTGTCTCTGTATTTGTCTTTGTCTCTCTGCCTGTCTCTCTCTCTTCATAAATATATCTATCTGTCCCTCTACTAGTCTGGGAAGGCCTCTTGAAGGAGGTGAGTCTTCAAAGACATACTGGCCTTCCCAGCCTAAGCCCCCCCCTTTTCCTCAGCTCCCTCTCCCCTCCTCATCGCCCCAACGCACTCTCTTTGCTCCCCCCTTCGTCCCCGCCCCACTGCACTTGTTCATAGGTATGTACATATCTATAATTCTATAGGTCTATAATATGTACTTACCTGTAATTCCAATTATTTACAATTCGGGTTATTTATATTCATGCTTGCTTATTTGTTTTGATGTCTGTCTCCCCATTTCTAGTCTGTAAGCCTGGTGTGGGCAGGAATAATCTCTTTTTATTGCTGAATTTCATTATCTGTGTGCTTACTACAGTGCTCTGCCCACAATAAGCTCTCAGTAAATACGATTGAGTGAATGAATGAATAAATGCGTGGCTCAGTGGAAAGAGCTGGGGTTTTGGAGTCAGGGGTAATGGGTTCGAATCCAGCTGTGCCACCTGTCAGCTGTGTGATTGTGGGCAAGTTACTTCACTTCTCTGTGCCCCAGTTACCTCATCTGTAAAATGGAGATTAACTGTAAGCCTCACATGGAACAACCCGATTACCCTGTCTCTACCCCAACGATTAGAACAGTGCTCTGCACATAGTAAGTGCTTAATAAATACCAACATTATTATTATGTTTCCCTGACTTTCTTTTGGCCCCTGTCTCTCCATTTCCCTCTGTCTCCCTATGTCTTTGTCTAATGCCTTCTTTGATTCTATCTGCTTCCTTCTTTCATACTTTGTCTCAGTTTCTGTCTCTTTCTATATGTATCCATAATTTATTTATTTATATTCATTCATTCAGTTGTATTCAGTAAGTCCTTATTGTGTGCAGAGGACTATATTAAGTGCTTGGGAAAATACAATACAACAATAAACAGTGACATTCCCTGCCCATAACAAGCTCATAGTCTACAGGTGGGAAGACAGACATCACTACAAATAAATAAAATTACAGATGACAAATGTGTGGTGGGGCTGACAGGAAGGGTGAAGAGCAAAGGGAGCAAGTCAGGGTAATGCAGAAGGGAGGGGGAGATGAGAAAAAGTGGGTTTTAGTGTGGGAAGGCCTCGGAGGAAATATGACTTCAATAGGGCTTTAAACTGGGGGAAAGTAATTGTCTGTTGGATTTTAAGAGGGAGGGTATGCCAGGCCAGAGGTAGGATGTGTACCAGGGGTTGGTGATGAAATCGGGGCACCAGAGGACTGATGGAAGAGCAGTATTTCAGGAGAATGTATTTCAGGAGGATGATCTATTTAGGGGCATTGGAGGAGCAAATTATGAGGGCTGGGTTGTAGAAGGAGAGAAAAGAGGTCAGGTAGGAGGGGGCAAGATGATGGAGTGCTTTAAAGCCAATAGTGAGGAGTTTTTGATACAGAGCTGGATGGGTAACCACTGGAGATTTTTGAGGAGAGGGGTGGTGACATGTCCTGAATGTTTCTCTAGAAAGATGACTAGGCAGTGAAGTGAAATATGAACTAGAGTGGGCAGAGACAGGAGATTGAGTGTTCAGCAAGGAGGTTGATGCAGTAACCTAGGCAGGAAAGGACGAGTGACTGTATTAACGTGGTAACAGTTGGGATGGAGAGGAAAGGGCAGATTTGAGCTATGTCGTGAAGGTGGGACTGACAGGCTTGGTGAGGGATTGAATATGTGGGTTGAATGAGAGAGAGAAGTAAAGGATAACGCCAGGGTTATTGGCCTGTGAGATGGGAAGGATGCTGGTACCAACTACAGTGATGAGAAAGTAAAAGAGAGGACAGGGTTTGGGTAGGAAGACAAGGAACTCTGTCATATATTAAGGCATTAATATGTCTTCGCCCTGGACTCTAAGCTCATTGTGGGCAAGGAACCTGTCTATCAACTGTTATATTATATCCTCCCAAGCACTTATTACAGTGCTCTGAACACAGTAACTGCTCATTGAATACGACTGAGGGTTTGATTTCTGTCCCTCTCTAACTCTTTATCTTCATCTGTTCCTCCTTCCCGGATTCATCTCTCTTTATCTTTAACAATTTTCTGTCTATCTTTGATTCACTTTATCTCTTTCTGACTCGGTTTCACTGCCTCTCCATCTCCTTCTAATTCACTAATTCTGCCTCTCTCTTTTTCTGTGTCTCTGCCTCTCGACTGTCTGAAGGGAATTAGCTTAAGTGGTAGAGTGTTCACTTGGCATGGAAGAGGTAGCAGGATCGTTGCCCATGTTGTCTACTTGTATGTGTCCCCTCCCCGCCACCCCCCCCACCCAGTCAGTAAGGTTCTTTTGGACAGGGAATGTGTCTCCTAATTTTGTTGTACTGTACTCTCCCAAGTGCTTAGAACAGTAGTCTGCACACAGTGAGTGCTCACTAAATACTCTAATTGACTGTTTGATTTCTGTTGCTCCTCTGTCCCTCTCTCTTTCTCTTCTCTCTCTCTCTCACTCTTGGTCTTTCTGTCTCTTCATCTGACTCTTGTCCCTCTCTGACTCTGTCTCTCAAAATTTGTAGTTGTATCTCTCTATTTTCCTATTCCCCAGGTTGTACTACTGGAGATCTCTTCTGGTACTGCAGAGTGAAGAGAATGGATGCCACTGAGCTTCCCTATGGGATCCTCTTCTGTCCCAGATTTTCTTTGGGGTCTCAGGGAATTTGTTCCTCCTCCTGATTTATAAGCATGTGGTCTCCACCACCCACCAGCTGAATCCTCCAGACCTGATCATCTCCCATCTGGCCCTGGCCAACACTATGGCCCTTCTCAGCCAGGGGATCCCTGACATCCTATCAGCTTGGGGGTGGCATAATTTCCTGGATGATGTTAGTTGTAAAATTCTCTTACAGTTAACGAGTGGCCCGCGGTCTTGCCATATGCACCACCTGCCTCCTGAGTGTCTTCCAGGCAGTCACCATCAGTCCTGGCACCTCCCAGTGGGAAGAAGTCAAAACCCAATTCCCCAAGTTCATCTTCCCCTCCTGCCTCTTCTCCTGAGTCCTCAATCTGCTGTTTGACAAGACCGCACCAATGTTCATCACAAGCCTTGGGATCAGCACCAACATGAACAGTGTCATCCTGAAATACAGTTCCTCCATCAGTATCAGTACAGTCACAACCCTGGGCAATGCTGTGGTGCTCTCCCTCCATGATATTTTCTTTATGGGATTCATGAGCGTGGCCAGTGGCTACATGGTGTTTGTCCTGCACAGACAACACCAGCAGGTCCGACTTCTCCACAGTCCCGGATGCTCCCGCAGAACAGAGCCCGAAGTCAGAGCAGTGAAGAGAATAATTGTCCTGGTCACCCTCTACGTCCTCCTCTATGGAAGGAACACAATCACCCTGAGTTTTTTATTGAATATGAAGGTAAATTCCTCTCTCCTTCCTAATAGCAACAACTTTATGTCCTTCACCTTTTCAGCTTTCAGTCCATTTCTGATGGTTCTCAGTGACAGGAGAGTGAGAATGTTTGGAAAAGGAATTCTCATATTCCCAATTGGGATCCCTCAAAGGGTCTTGGGAATTGGTGCATGCCTGATGGGAAGCAGAGGAACCAGGGATTTGAGGAACAGGATAGTATTGGAAGTGGGCTGGAGATGTTAGAGACACCCTGTCCTTTACGTCTCATTCCCCTGTATACCGGAAGCCTGGTACCTCCATCCCCACTGAGCTAGCTTCCATGTCTGTATGTGTTTGTGACATGAAAGCAGAACTTTCCCTCCGCCGCTCTCGCTCCACTAACCCACAGCCCTGGATCACCTCCTCCGTCTGCCTCCTACGCTCCTATGCTCGAGCTGCTGAACGCTGCTGGCGAAAGTCCAAGCACCAAGCCGACCTCACACACTTCAAATTTATCCTTTCCTGCCTTAGCTCTGCCCTCTCCTCCGCCAGGCAAAACTTCTTCTCCTCCCTCATCGATACCCATGCCCGTCACCCCCGCCGATTGTTCCGGACCTTTAACTCTCTCCTTAGGCCCCCTGTTCCTCCCCCTCCCCCATCTCTCACCCCCAATGATCTGGCCACCTATTTCCTCACGAAAATCAACACAATCAGGTCTGAGCTCCCCAAAGTCACCCCTCTGCCTCTCCCCTCCTCCCCACCAACCCCCTCCCCTACTTTCCCATCCTTCCCTGCAGTATCCTCAGAGGAGATCTCCTCCCTCCTCGCAAGTGCCACCCCCTCCACCTGCGCCTCGGACCCCATTCCCTCTCACCTTATTAAAACCATCACCCCTGCCCTCCTACCTTCCTTAACTTCTATTTTTAACCACTCAATCTCCAAGGGCTCCTTCCCCTCTGCCTTCAAAAATGCCCACGTCTCCCCCATCCTAAAAAAACCCGCTCTTGACCCCACTTCCCCCTCCAGTTATCGCCCTATCTCCCTACTACCCTTCCTTTCCAAAATCCTAGAACGAGTCGTCTACAATCGATGCTTAGAATTCCTTAACTCCCATTCTCTCCTAGACCCCCTCCAATCTGGCTTCCATCCCCTCCACTCTACCGAGACTGCTCTCTCTAAGGTCACCCATGACCTCCTTCTTGCCAAATCCAATGGCTCCTACTCCATTCTAATCCTCCTTGACCTCTCTGCTGCCTTTGACACTGTCGACCATCCCCTCCTCCTCCACACCTTATCTCACCTTGGCTTCACGGACTCTGTCCTCTCCCGGTTCTCCTCTTACCTCTCTGGCCGGTCATTCTCGGTCTCCTTCGCTGGAGCCTCCTCCCCCTCCCATCCTTTAACTGTTGGAGTTCCTCAAGGGTCAGTTCTTGGCCCTCTTCTGTTCTCCATTTACACTCACTCCCTCGGTGAACTCATTCGCTCTCACGGCTTTGACTACCATCTCTACGCAGATGACACGCAGATCTACATCTCCGCCCCTGTCCTCTCCCCCTCCCTTCAGGCTCGCATCTCCTCCTGCCTCCAGGACGTCTCCACCTGGATGTCGGCTCGTCACCTAAAACTCAACATGAGCAAGACTGAGCTCCTCATCTTCCCTCCGAAACCCGGTCCTCTCCCAGACTTCTCTATCACCATCGATGGCACGACCATCCTTCCTGTCTCTCAAGCCCGCAATCTCGGTGTCATCCTTGACTCGTCTCTCTCGTTCACCCCACACATCCTATCCATTACCAAGACCTGCCGGTTTCACCTCTACAATATCGCCAAGATCCGTCCTTTCCTCTCCACCCAAACGGCTACCTTACTGTTACGGGCTCTCGTTATATCCTGGCTAGACTACTGTGTCAGCCTTCTCTCTGACCTCCCTTCCTCCTCTCTCGCCCCGCTCCAGTCTATTCTTCACTCCGCTGCCCGGCTCATCTTCCTGCAGAAACGATCTGGGCATGTCACTCCTCTTCTTAAACAACTCCAGTGGTTGCCTATCAACCTCCAAACAAAAACTCCTCACTCTAGGCTTCAAGGCTCTCCATCACCTTGCCCCTTCCTACCTCTCCTCCCTTCTCGCTTTCTACCACACGCTCCTCTCCTCTGCCGCCCACCTCCTCACCGTCCCTCGGTCTCGCCTATCCCGCCGTCGACCCCTGGGCCACGTCCTCCCGCGGTCCTGGAATGCCCTCCCTCCTCACCTCCGCCAAACTGATTCTCTTTCCCTCTTCAAAACCCTACTTAAAACTCACCTCCTCCAAGAGGCCTTCCTAGACTGAGCTCCTCTTCTCCCTCTACTCCCTCTGCTACCCCCCCTTTACCTCTCCGCAGCTAAACCCTCTTTTTCCCCCTTTCCCTCTGCTCCTCCACCTCTCCCTTCCCATCCCCACAGCATTGTACTCGTCTGCTCAACTATATATATTTTCATTACCCTATTTATTTTGTTAATGAATTGTACATCGCCTTGATTCTATTTAGTTGCCATTGTTTTTACGAGATGTTCTTCCCCTTGACTCTATTTATTGCCATTGTTCTTGTCTGTCCATCTCCCCCGATTAGACTGTAAGCCTGTCAAACGGCAGGGACTGTCTCTATCTGTTGCAGACTTGTTCATCCCAAGCGCTTAGTACAGTGCTCTGCACATAGTAAGCGCTCAATAAATACTATTGAATGAATGAATGAATGAACTTCCTGGGGTCTGGTTCTCTGTTCCATGTTTCCCCGTGGTCAGCAACACCAAACAATCCCTGATCATTCTGAGAGTCATGGGTTGGGGAAGGGAGATAATGCAGAACAGGGGAAGCAGTCTGTAACACTGGGGTAAATTCAGGTCTATCGGGGTCTGTCAGGATTCCCATGATGCATCTTATCACTTATAAGGACTGGGCTGGGCAGTGTGAATACCTTTTTTAATGGTATTTGTTAAGCACTTATTCTATATGCAGCATCATCCTAAATTCTGTAGTAGGTACAAGATAATTCGGTTGGACACAGTTCACGCTCCGATAAGGCTCACAGTCTCAATCCCCATTTTACAGTTGAAGTAATTGAGACACAGAGAAGTGAGCGACCTGCCCAAAGTCACACAGTAGATTCCTGGAAGAGTTGGGGTTAGAACTCAGGTTCTTCTGACTCCTGGGCTCATAATCTATCCACTGGGCCATGCTGTATCTCTATACAAAACACCACCACTGATGGAAACATAAATTCAAGCACATGTCCTGCTAGAAGAGGGGCATAACTCTTTAATGCTGGTATCTGATCAATGCTCATCAGAATGTCAAAGAGCCAGAAATTGTACATATCTGTTTTCATGAGCATAATGGAGAAGACTGCAGGAAGTTCTCTCTCAATAATGCAATTATGGATACAATCTCACCATCAGCAGTGGTAATGTTTTCAACCCAAATGACAACTTTACCACTTTTTCTTATCATTATTTATTATTAGTAATATATCTTGTCGAAGCAGTTGTAGTTGTAATAGTAATCTAAGTGTCAGTAACATTTATTGAGCATTCAATAGACTGCCCTATGCTAGATGCTTGGAAAGTATCGATAACAAAATGACACATTTCCTGCCCATGTAGGCTTACATTATAACTGGGTGAAAAGAATAGAAATAAAAGTATTAGTTCATAATCACCATGAGATATGGGATCTCCAATCTCATATCTATTCTAGCTTGGATTATGTAACACTGGAGTTGGTAGACACAATCTCTATCCACAAAGAACTTATTGTCCAGTGGGAAGGCAGACACTGGGGAAATGGCAGAGTTTAATGATGTATCTATCTATGTATCTATCTATAGCTAGACATATATGGATCTATCTTCTATCTATCTATATCCTCTAAATTTCTTAAACTCCTCAAATGTATATATATTTATCTGAATAATGTTCATCAGAATATCAAAGTATATATATTCACACATACACACACACACACACACACACACACACACACATACATATATATTTCAAAGTGCATAAGGGATACAGACCTCAAAGCACAGGGTTGCCATAGGGGAATCTGGTTGGTGAAAGACTCTTGGAAGAGATATGTTGTTACTAATAATGTTGAACATCATTGATGATTAAAATTATTCATAGTGGAGATTTTGTTTTTGATTGTTTCCCCATTCCTCCTCTACTTGTGTCTCAACAACCGCCAAGCAGAGTTTTCTCTGCATTTACAGTAAGTATACTTATTAGTCACCTAGTGAGTGCTGAGCAAAGGGCATAGAAAATATTCTCTTAAAAGACCTCAATTTTGGTGTTGCTCAGTCTGTTTTGGTGTTTATTAAATATTTATTGTACTAAGTACTGGCATTGATACAAATAATTGATCAGACACAACTCCTGCCCCATTGGGGACACTAAATTTAATTAATAAATAGCATTTTCTGAGCACCTAATGTGTGTAGAACACTGTATTAAGCATTTTGGTGAGTACCAAAAAGCAGACATGATCATGACCTCAAGGAGCTTGCAGTCTAGCGGTGGAGATAGGCACACAATAAAGTAAATTACAAATAGCAATTAGAGGGATTGTTGCTTGGTACATGAGTTAGTTGCTGAGAAATAGTTTGCCTGAGGAAGGTACAGAAGTGCTACAGTCTAGGTGGGATGGAGGATAGGTATCACAACCTCATTTTACAGATGAGGAAACCCAAATCCACAGTGGCAGTAACCTCCTCAAGGACACACAGCAGGCAAGTGGCAGAGATACGACTAGGTCCTGGTTCTCCACATTTACAAGTCCTCTGCTCTTCCCACTGGGCTTCAGAGACAAGGACAGAGAGTGAGATGAAGGATAGTGATGAATTAGGAATAACTACAAGTAACAGTGCCAAACAAACAAAGATAACTAGGGTTAAGGTATGTAAGTTAAGGAAGAAGACTATCCAGCACTACCCAAGCTTTCTAAATATTCTAAAGCTTCCTACACTTGTCTTTGGACTTATAGGAGTCTGACTTTGTCAGTGGCAGCTCTGGAAGGCCAGGTTCTGACAGGAATTAGTAATATTGAGGTTGTTACTGGTTTATGAGAATTACCTCCTAAATTCTGATGAGGTCATGCCATCTTGAGAAGAAAATAGCTTCCACTGGTTGCCCATTCCTCTCCATAGTAAAGCTTAATCAGTGTCTTTAAGTCACTTCATCAATTTTCCCCCTCTTGCCAATTTACTCTCTGCTCCCACTACACCCTATCTTGCAGTTTTCTTTTCCCTCAAGCCATCCTAATAACCATGGCTCTTTCTCCTCCTGCCACCAACATCTTGCTCATGGCCTCTCTCCCCACCTACAACTCTCTTCATACTGGGGGCTTAGTGGAAAGAGCATGGGCTCGGGAGTCGGAGGTCTAGGGTTCTAATAATATAATAAGAAGAATGGTATTTGTTAAGCACTTACTATGTTCCAAGGACTGTACAAAGCACTAGGATAAGTATAAGGTTATCATGTTGTCCCACGTGGGGATCACAGTCTTAGTCCCCATTTTCAGAGGCGGTAACTGAGGCACAGAGAAGTTAAGTGACTTGCCCAAAGTCACACAGCAGAAAATTGGCAGAGCTGGGATTAGAACCCTTGACCTCTGACTCCCAAGCCCATGCTCTTTCCACTAAGTTATGCTGCTTCAATCCCGGCTCTGCCATTTATCAGCTGTATGATTTTGGGCAAGTAACTTCTCCGTGCCTCAGTTACCTCATCTGTAAAATGGAGATTAAGGCTGCAAGTCCCAGGTGGGACAAGCTGATTACCTTGTATCTACCCCAGCGCTTAGAACAGTGATTGGCCTGTAATAAGCACGTAACAAATACCATTATTATTATTCAGAAGTCCACTGCTCTCCCCATTTTCAAGACACCTCTGAAGTCAGATTTCCTCAGAAGACTTTCCCCGAGTAATCTCTAATCTTCCCACTTTACATTCCCAATATTTTTCTGCCTGCTTCTCCTTCTTTATTCTAGTGTGGGTGGAGAGGAAAGGATAGATTACCCAGACTAATGAGGGTTTGGAGCACAGATGAGAAAGGGGATGGGGGTGAGAGGGTCATATACGCACTAGAGACACAGGTTTGATTCCTGTCAGAGCAGAATGGATGTTGGATGGAGCTGGGATGTCCATGGAGTTGCAGAATACTCCTCCGATGCTGCTGTGTCTCTCTATAGGTATCTCTGATGGTCAATTAGCAGCAGGTAATTGTGAGGAGAGATCTGGGCTCATCTTGTCTCAGATTGATTGACATCAGGAAAGGGAGTTGGGGCATTTCCAGAGATGTCCCCAGCCGAGTGTCAAAGCAGATTAGTGCTCAGTTTCACTCTTTCACACACACACAAACACTCTAATCACTCCCTGAGAGAGGGGCAATTTGAGGAAAGTGGCTGATAAATGCTTCCTCAGCCTTGTTATGACAGAGTCTGAGTTCCTGCGAACTGCCCTCTAGGCCAACAAGAGCGATGGAGAATGGCAAGTAGCATAGAGGGGTCACTCTCGGGCACTGGGGCTTTAAGGTTGATTCTAGAGCTTGGACTGGAGTGCTCAGTATAGGAGCTGATGGAAAGGGACAGCAAGATTCAGCATCCCCTGCTTCAGTCCAGAGGCCTCTTCAAATTTGCAAGAAGCAACAAACAGAGCTGCAAAGGTAACTGCCCTGTTCTTCTTGTCTGTATCAACTTCCTCTTCTTATGTCCCTTTTTGTCTTCCATTCTCTCGGTCTTTTTGCCCCCCATATTCCTCTTCTCTGTCCATTTCTCTCCTATTTCGTTCATTCAATGTTGTTTCCTTTCCTCATTTCCAAATCAGCCTGACAGTGTCTTAAGCCACGTCCACGCCTTTCTCTCAGAGCACAATGCCAAATAGGGCCATGCAGGTGGTGAAGGGTCTTTCCTGTAGAACTAAACTCCCAGCCTGGATCTGTAGCAGGGCGGGTCTGGAAGGTCTGAACACTCTCTGACTCAATGTCAGAGGCTTTATTCTCTATTTCATCCTTTACAGCCCCCAAGACACAATGCGTGGATGGGGATCATCACAGGCTGCAGGGAGATGTCCCAACCTCCTGGGAAGGAGGAACTAGGGCTTCCCTCAGGTTGGGAAAGCTATGACTGTGACTCGGGTTTAAATCTAGGTCCCGTGATTCATAGTGGTTTGCCTGAATGGAAAGTTGAGGAGATTTTGTATTGCACAAAGTAGGTGACAATAATAAATAAACCTATAACGACTAAGTAAATCAAATGAAAACAATACACAAATAAGATAAAATAACTAAGCATGAAATGAAACCTGAATAACAACAAAGCAATAAAGCCTATAATAATGAATAAATAATAAGCCCACTCTTCCTCTTAACTCAGTCCTGACCCTTGCCAACTGTACCCCATCCTATCTCCTCTTCCTCCACTCTCTTCTACATTAACTTGACTTGCTCCCTTCATTTGTCCCTCCTGCCCAGCCCCACAGCATGTAAGTACAGATCAGTAATTTATTTATTTATAATAATGCCTGTCTTCCCATCTAGGCTGTAAGCTCATTGTGGGGAGGGAATATGACTGCTCCTTGTTATATTTTACTCTCCCAAGCCCTTAATACAGTGCTTTGCCCAGAGTAAGTGCTTAAGGAATATGAATGAATGAATGAATGAATGAATGAATGAATGAATCTCCTCTTTGTCCCTCGTTCCTGAGTCCCCCTGCATGGGCAGAAACAATTCATGCCTCCTCCAAGAACTGGGAGGCTAACCGCTTTCCTGTGACAGACAGTAATATAAATAAATAAGTTACTGGTGATACTGGGATCTGTTTTCCCTCTCTAGACTGTCTGCTCATTGTGGGCCAAAAATGTGTCTCTTAAATTGTTATTTTGTACTCTCTCAAGCATTCAGTACAGTACTCTGCTCTTAGTAAGCACTCAGTAAATACGATTGACTGACTGACCAGTCATGTCAACCCCTCATTAGGAAGATCCCAGTCAGTAGGGCGACTGTATTTCTTAGCAGGCTGAACAATAGAGCTTAAACTTCCTCAAGATACTCCTGTTTCTGTCCCAGTTTCTACATTGGTGACCATAGGGTCTCTGCTGCAAACTCTGTCAGTATGCAGGACTTTGTGAATACTGATAATTCATTATATCCATGCATGGTTAATTTGACTTTTCAACAGCCACTCTGTCATGATGCAACACTGAAGTGGGTCAATGAGAAGATTAGAGGGGTGAGGAGGTGAATGGCTGAGTGGGACTGAAGGGAACTAGACATTTTTCACAGAAAGGTGCAGTGTGGAAAGTGCTGTTGGGATTGTTTCAATGGGAGCTCTGACCACACGACTTATTGCTTGGGGAACAGAGCATTAATGGTCCCAAATCTGGACCAAAATCTGCATAAGGCAAGTGGGTCATTTTCCTGGATTTTACTTGGCAAGGAAACAACATTTTTCCTACCCATCTGTTCCAGGAAAGTCCAACCCTGTCAAGCAGGATTTGAAGAAATGTCAATGAGAACCGTGGTGGTCATCCTCACACCAGGTCCACACCTGGAGCACTGAACCAGGAGCAATCAACAAAGATGCTGTCTGAATGTCACCTTCATTTCTGAGCCCATCATTATTGTTTCCCAGCCCTTCATCAGTGTAGAAGTCAATGATGGTGGTAAGGCAGGACTGATATGAAATGGGGACAATTTGTCAATACCTATTCTTATTCTTTAAACCCACTGTCACATCTGTGAGGGACAGACCTGCAGATATTCTGATCGATTCCCTATCAAATTAACTCTCTGTTTTATGTCATATCTCATTGTCTGCCTCTTCGTTTCATTCTCTGTCCTTTTCTTTCTCTGTCCTCTGCCTTGTCCCATTCTCTCGTTTCCCCAGATCACTCTGCCAGAAACCACTTCCGAATGCATCTGAAAATTTAAGACAATGGATGCCACAGAACTCTCATTTGGGATCGTGAATGTGCTCCAGGTCAGCACTGGGATTTCAGTTAATGTTTTCCTTCTCCTGTTTTATATCCACATGGCCTCCACCAGCCACAGGCCCAGCTCCTCTGACCTGATCCTAACCCAACTGGCCTTGGCTAATATCATCATCTGACTCAGCAGAGGAATCCCAGACACAGCGTCAGCCTAGGGGCTGAGAAATTTCCTGGATGATGTTGGATGTAAAATCCTCATGTACCTTTACCGGGTGTCCCGGGGACTTGCCATCTGCACCACCTGCCTTCCGATTGTCTTCCAGGCTGTCACAATCAGCCCCGGCACCTCCTGGTGGGCAGAGGTCAAAGCCAAATTACCCAAGTGCATCATCCCTTTGTGCATACTCTCCTGGGTCCTTAATATGTTGATAGGCATTGATATACTCATATATGTGACAGGCCCCCAGAACAGCAGCAGTGTTAGAATCACATTGGATCTCACATATTGCTCAAAAGTTAGTTCCAGTGCAGCAATCAACCTCGTTATAGCAGTTGTTCTCCCTCTATGGAACCTCTTCTTTGTGGGTCTCATGAGCGTGGCCAGCGGCTACATGGTGTTTGTCCTTCACAGACACCACCAGCAGGTCCGGCACCTCCACGGGCCCGGTCGCTCCCCCAGGGTGATGTCTGAGGACAGAGCTGCCAAGAGAGTCATTGCCCTGGTCACCCTCTATGTCCTACTCTACGGGCGACAGTCCATCATGCTGAGTGTGATATTAAACATGCAAAAGAAGTCCCCTCTGCTGGTGAGCAGCCACCTTCTGATGGCATTTGCCTTCTCGGTCATCAGTCCATTCCTGGTGATCCACAGTGACAGGAGGATGAGGACTTTCTGGAAAAGGGAATTTCCCTTTTCCAACTCGGATCCTTCTGAGAGTCCCAGGGAAGTTACCTATTTTCCTCTGGAGACCCACTGGGATTGGGTGACCAGACATCCGAGCTTCAGCAGCATCGGACCAGTCCTGAATCTCCATCAGCCTCAGGCAAAACCAGTAAAGGTGATCATGGAAGAATCACGAGTCATGGCCGTTTAGCCACCACAGGAGAGGTGGCATCAGAGCCTGCTCTTTTATCGAGGGAGTCTTCCCCCACCCAGTTATAGCAGGGATAGACCGGCTCCAGGGCAGACAGACCACTGAGTGTATTGCTAGCAGCCCCCGACAGACCCTGCAGTCCCGGGCCACTGCTGGACGCCTGCTGAAGAGGCTTGTCAGGGCCTCACAGAGACCTCGCCTGCTCTCCCCTAGACCACCACCGGGAAGTCAGTCGTGGCTAGCCTTGATTGTAATGGGTAGGATGCTGAGAGAGTGGGAATGAGTCTGTCCTCCCCTACAGACTTTCTTGCCAGTGCATCCCTGTCCAGTCCTGGTCCAGGAGGAGCTAACCTTGCTCCCATGGCTCCTCCTTCTCCTGTTCTTTTTTTTCTGCTCATCCTTCTCCTCTTGCTCCTCCTCCTCCTCTTTCTAGTTTGTCTCCTTCTGCCCCTCCTTTTCCTTCTCTCCTCCTTTGCCCTTTCCTCCTCTCCTGGTCTTTCTTTTCCTGCTCCTCCTGCTTCTCCTCTTTTTCTTTTTCTCCTGATCCTCCTTTCCCACTCCTCCTTTCCTGCTCCTCCTTCTTTTATTTCTCCTTCTCATACTGCTCCTCCTCTCCTGCCCCTTCTTCCCCTGCTCCTAACAAAAATAATTATAACAATGGTATTTTTTAAGTGCATACTATGTGTCACACACTGTACTAAGCACTAGGTGGATACAAGCAAAGTGGGTTGTTCACAGTCCTTGTCCCAGATGGGCTCACAGTCTTAATCCCCATTTTACAGTTGAGGTGACTGAGGCCCAGAGAAGTGAAGTGACTTGCCCAAGGTCACACAACAGACAACTGGCGGGGGCCAGTGTTAGAACCCATGACCTCCTGACTCATGCTGCTCCTCCTCTTCTTTCTCCTTCTTCTTCTCCTGCTCCTCTTCATTCTTCTGCTCCTCCCAGTTTTCGGTTGGGATACATTACTGCCTGAGGTTTTGTTTGACTATGTCCATTTCTTACTCCCCTTTGCTCTCATTTCTCCTGCCTTTGTCCCCTGCCCAAGCTGCTCCCCCAAATTGTGACTCTCTCCCTCCAAAAATCCAACAGACCACTGCTCTCCCCATCTTCAAAGTCCTCCTGAAATCTGCCCTTCTCTAGGAGGCCTTTCCCGATCAGCTTCCAGAACTGTAAGTCATTCAAATCCACCAGTCCTCTGCTGCACTTATGAACTTTACACGAACCTTGAGCATTTTTGCATATATAATCTGCAGTTGTGCATTCAATTATTTTTTCAACTACTAAATAGTTTTCGCTTATCTTCCCTCTCAGAGTGAAAGGTCTTGTGAACAGGGAATGTCACTCCATTATTATGGACTTCCCAAGTGCTTAAAACAGGGCACCACACCAAGGCGATATTCAATAAATACCATTACTCCTACTTCAACTCCGCTCATACTCCAAACAGGAAGCCCATCCATGCCTCAGGCTGAGGTAGAGAGCATGCTGAGAACTCAGCTTCAGCTGGGAGCAGAACTAGGGTTGATGGTGGGGACCCTGGGAGAGCTGTCCAAGATGCCGTTGACCTGAGGAACTGTTATCAGTTCCCCACGCTTAATCATGAGGGAGGACAATCTAGAGAAGGTGACAAAGGAGGGGAAGTGCCATTTCTGCTCTGTTCCTCATCTCGTCCTCCTCCCCCTGTACTGCTGCTGACTTGTGGATTGACTACTGCTACGGAGGGTGTGATTGGGAATGGAGACATCTGCAACTTGATCCTCCACCACCCAGCTTTCCAGAAGGCAGAAACATCTGTGCTCTTGCATGATGCTGAGAGTGAGACTGACAGACACACCCCAGAGACCCACGATTGGCTCCTGGCAGAGCTGGGCTGTGGGTGGGAGCAGGGATGTTCCCCAGGACAACAGGATATGACACCAATGTTGCCACATCTCTCCATGGGCCTCTCTGGAGGTCGGTTAACTTTAGGTAAACTGTGGAGAGAGATCTGGGCTCACCGTGACCCTGATTGGCAAATGGCAGGAAGGGAAGTCTGGGCATTTCCAGAAATGTCCCTGACTTAGAGTCAGGGAGGATTGCCCTCCCTCCCAACACCACCCTCCAAGTGCACGCACAAACACACACATACACATGTTAATCCCACCTTGAGGGAGGAAACAGGTGAGGAAAATGCCTGGCAGGAAGAGGCTGAAGGAACACTTGTTTGCCCATGAGCTGCCGTCCCAGCCAGCACAAGAAATGGAGACAGTTGAGAAGGAAAAAGTCATCTCTCAGTCAGTGTGGTTTCAGGTTCGGCATCTGAATGGGAAGGTGATACTTGCACTCGTGATCTGTGTAGCAGCTCGATGTTTAAAGGAGGATTTTTTTTGACAGTGAGGGTAAAACGGGATTTTGCCTCCCTCCCAAGGGAAGTGGGGAGGGAGCTGGTGTTGAGACGTTTATAATTTTGGTGTTTGTTAAGTGCTAACTATCTGCCAAGCACGGTTCTAACTGCTGGGATAAATATGATATGAGCAGGTCGGACGCATCCTGGGCAAGTCATTTAACTTCTCCGTGCCTCAGTTTTCATCCCTACAAAATGGGGGTTCAACGTGTGTTCTAACTCTTAGACTGTGAGCACGGTGTGGACAGAGACAAACATAGTAGGTCTGTGGCAGAACCAGGATTGGACCCTGAGTTATGTGGATCCCGGGCCCACATTCTTTCTACTAGGATGGTGCGTCTCTTTAGATGTTGTGTGTGGGGTGGGGGGACGTTTCCCTTGATGATTCCCACTGTATCCCCGTAGTTTCCCAGTAGCATTCACAGTACCAATGAATCAGTGCTGTGTGAGGGTTGGGAGGGTCAAGACTTTTTTATCCTCAGTAACTCCCAGGCTCAATCCTGTAGTCTACTCAATTCCATCTCAACTCCCTATCAGAGCTTCCCTTCAACCTGAGCTGGTCTTAATCCGCTGGACAAGAATCCTGGCTTCGTCCCTCAGCCTCTGGAGCATGGACCAGCCTGTGAATACTGTTTCCTTTCTCCATCGGAGAATCCCTCATTGCTGTGTTGCTAAGCAGCATGGAGGTGACTTGAGGGGAACTGGAGGGGTGGTGAGTCAGTGTTACTGCCAGGAAGATGCATTTGGATTGGCTGGAGAATGGTTTCAAGCACAGACCAATCTGTTTAGATGGTCCTGTGGGATACTCGGGTCCCGGAACACTGCTGAAGAAATAAGGTGGACATAGGAACTAAACTGAAATTTACAGGAGTATATTTATTGACAATACAACATCTTTTCCCCACTGAACCAAGTGATACTGGCAGTGTCCAAAGTATGGTTTGAAGTCCACCCAGGGGGACCTCTTGCAACACCAGTCCTAGAATCCTGCACATCATTGCATCTGCAGTGGGGCAACAACTGTCCATCAAGAATAGCCACTGGCCAATCAGAAAGCTCATAGGAGGAAGCAATGATGGTCCAATTACTCTACCATTGCTGATCCCCAACAGAATATTTTCCAGTCTTTCCTTTTGGCATTTGGAAAAAATGCTGGTGATTATGCCAATATCACCAATAAAGAGTAAGAATCTGGAAATTTTTATGGTTTATGTTAACTTGCCAGAGATGTTCGTTCTGTCCAGTGAAAGTCTTCCTCTATCTTGTCCCTCTCTCTCATTCTCTCTCTCCCTCATTCTTGATTTCTCTCTCCCTTTCCCCACTCTCTTCACTTTGTCCTCTCCTTCCTTCTTTCTTCCTTTTTCTTCATTTTCTCTGCCTATCTCTCTTTAAAACTTTTGATTTCTCTCTACTTCATCTTCTCTTTCACTCCCTCCCTTCTCTCAATATTTCTCTATGTCTCTTCCCTTGCCACCCCTTCTCTCAACCTCTGCAGGAGGCCTCCTCTAGTTCTTACTTAGAACCTACATGACTAGAGGTAAGTGACATGATGTTTGGGATTATGATGTTATTCCAAATCAGCAGTGGAGTCACAGTGAACATCTTCCTCCTCCTGTTTTAGGCCCACATTATCTTTGCCAACTGCAAACTCAGTTTCTCAGAATTGATCCTCCCTCAACTGGTCTTGGCCAATACCATCACTCTCCTCAGTCATGGAATCTCTGTGCCCTTTTCCCGCTTGGGGATGGAGACGTTTTCTGGATGATGTTGGTTGTGAAGCCCTCATCTACCTTTACCAAGTGCCCCAGAGTCTTGCCATCTGCATCACCTGCTTACTGAGTGTCTTCCAGGCCATCACCATCAGCCCTGGCATTTCTTGGTGGGCATGAGTCAAAGCAAAATTATCTAAGTGTATCGTTCCCCTCCGAGCCCACTCCTGGATCCTCAGTCTGCTCATAGATGGTGATGATGATAATGATGACGATGATGATGATGATGTAAGTTAACCACTTACTACGTGCTAAACACTGTACTAAGCTCTGGGGTAGATACAAGCTAATCAGGTTGAACAGAGTCCCTGTCCCACAGCAGGCTATCCTTCTCAATCCCCATTTTCCAGATGAGGAAACTAAGGCCCAGGGAAGCGAAGTGACTTCCTCAAGGTCACACAGAGGACAAGTGGCAGAGGTGATATTAGAACCTGTGACCAGTTGCTAATGCTCTTGTGTATTTGAGGGGCACTCAGGCAGTCAGCACCACCCACATACTATTATATTTTAAGTACTGTTCGATAGCCTCTCCCAGTGCCAAAGTCACTCTGATAAAAGCTATCACGCTGTCTGTCTGTGATCTGCAGTTTGTAGTGTTCGTGAGTGTGGCCAAGTAGATATATGGTGTTTGTCCCACACAAACACCACTGGCAGGTCCGACTCCTCCATGGACCTGGCCGTTCCCCTAGGGCGATGCCTGAGGTCTAAGCAGTGAAGAGCCATCACCCTGGTCACCCTCTATGTCCTCCTCTATGGGAGCCAGTCCATCATGTTCAGCTTCCTACTAAACATGAAAGAGAATTCTCCTCTGCTAGTGAAGATCCACACGACGTTTTCATTCACCTTTTTGACCATCACTCCATTTCTGGTGAATGACACTGACAGGATGATGAGAACTTTGTGGAAAAAAGAATGGCCCAATTCAAGCCTGGATCCCTCGTAGTGTCCCAGGGAAGTTAGCTGCTCTACTGCATACTTCTCAGGATACTCAGAGGGAGAGGGAAATAATGATAATTATGGTATTTGTTAATTGCTTACTGTGTGCCAGGCACTGTAGTAAGAGCTGGGGTGGATACAAGATAATCAGATTAGACACAGTCCTTGCCCTACTTGGTGCTCACATTCTTAATCCAATTATACAGATGTGGGAACTGAGGTACAGAGAAGTAAAGTGACTTGCCCAAGATCACACAGCAGACATGTGGCAGAGTCAGGCATAGAACCCAGATGCTTCTGGCTCTTGGGCCCGTGCCCTATCCACTAGGCCAAACTGCTTCCCAAGGGACCTGTAGATTGGGAAGACATGAATCCACTCCATGAGGCCTGAGACTCATTTCCCTGAAGGATCCTGTCCTCTATGATACTGGGTGCAGAGAGGGGAAAATCGCACACTATAGTTCTATTACAGCAGCGAGGCAGGTATAACTCGGGGCACCTTCTCTATTCCCCTATTGCCAACATCCATTAGAGAAGCAACTTGGCTCAGTGGAAAGAGCATGGACTTGGGAGTCAGAGGTCAGGGGTTCTAATCCCGGCTCCACCACCTGTCAGCTGTGTGACTTTGGGTAAGTTACTTAACTTCTCCGTGTCTCAGTTCCCTCATCTGTAAAATGGGGATTAAGACTGTGAGCCCCCCATGCGACAAACAGATCACCTTCTATCCCCCCCAAGGCTTAGATCAGTGCTTTGCACTTAGTAAGCACTTAACAAATATCAACATCATCATCCATCTGCCATCAACTATGGACTGTGGTCCTTATAAGAGAAGCCCCTCCAACAGCCACAGCCTCCTGGCCTCACTATCACAGCACAGTTACCCGAAAAATGAGCTAACGTGTCAAATGAAGCCATGTTTTCTAGTGGGTAGAGCAAAAGCCTGGGAGTCAGAAGCCTCTGGATTCTGACCCCAGTTCTACTGCTTGTTTTCTGAGTGACCTTGGTAAAGTCACTTCACTTCTTTAAGCCTCAATTACCTCATCTGGAAAATGAGAATTAAGACTATGAGCCCCATGTGGGACAGAGACTGTGTCCAACCTGATTAGCTTGTATCTACTCCAGGCCTTAGTACAGTTCCTGGCAGATAGTAAGTGCTTAACAAATACCATAATTATTATCATTAGCATGATTAAATACCATAGAAAGAGAGATATTCAAAGCAAGGCCGATTTCCTGAGGTAAGGTAATGAGGTATGGCAGACCCATACTGGCTCCATGTTGTAGTGGATAGAGCTTGGGCCTGGAAGTCAGAAGGTCATGGGTTCTTATCCTGGCCCTGCCACCTGTCTGCTATGTGACTTCTGTGCCTTCTTTGCCTCATCTCTAAAATGGGGATTGAGACTGTGATCCTTACTTGGGACAGGGATTGTGTCTAACCTGTTGTGCTTGTATTCAACCCAGCACTATTACAGTGCCTGGCACATAGTAAGTACTTACTAAATACCATAATTATTATTATTATTATTAAATACCATAAAAAGAGACAGATTCAGAGCAATGGTGATTTCCTGAGACGTGGTTCAAAAGTGTGGTTCCAGTGCTCCCTTCAACTCATGGAGTGGGTCAGAAGAAGCTGCGCTGTTCCCAAAGCCCCCTTAACTTCTTCAACACCCTTCACTTTTCGCCCGTTCCACTCTTGTGGCAGGTTTACCCATTTGCAGTTTCATTCCTTGGGGTGCCTGGTGTATTTCTGAGATGAATCCAAGTGTTTTGGGCAGTTTCCTGACTTTAAAAGAGATCACTGTCATTTTCACCAACAGAGAAGCAGTGTTGCCTAGTGGATAGAGCTTGGGCCTGAGAGTCAGAATGACCTGGGTTCTAATCCCAGCTCCACCACTTGTCTGATGGTGACCTTGGTGAGTCACTTCACTTCTCTGTGACACAGGTATCTCATCTGTAAAATGGGGATTAAGACTGTGAGTCCCATGAGGAACAGGGGAATAGGGGAAATGAGGGCTTCTTCCAGGAAGGCCTCTTGGAGGAGATATGATTTTAGTAGGGTTTTGAAGAGTACTGGTCTGTTGGATATGAAGGAGGCGGTTTCAGGAAGGAGAGAGGGCATAGACAAGTGGTCAGGGGGGAGATAGACCAGCCTGAGGTACAGAGAGTAGATTGGCATTAGAGGTGCAGTCTGAATTGTACTAGATCAATGAGGTAAATTACAAAGGAGAGAGCTGATTGAAGTTCAAGTTGAAGTGACTGTTCAAGTCACTTGAGCAAGTTACTTCACTTCTCTGTGCCTCAGTTACCTCATCTGTAAAATGGAGATTAAGATTGTGAGCCCCACGTGGGACAGTCTGATTACCTTGTATCTACCCCAGCACTTAGAACAGTGCTTGGCATATAGTAAGTGTTCAACAAATACCATCATCATCATCCCCTGATTAAATGATCAAATAATGTTGCCCTTTTCACCCTTTAGAGATAAGCCTTTCCTGCTACTCACTTCTAAAGAGTGAGTGTTCCAAAGTTTTGGAATTGAACCTAATAAGTCAATCACTTAATGAATGAATGGTATTCATTGAGTACGTACTGTGTGCCAAGTACTGCACCCGGGGCTTGAGTAGAGAACAATAGAGTTGGTGTGACCTCTGCCCTCAATCTAAAAATGTTGATTGAGTGTTTACTGTGTGCAAAGCATTGGTTTGAGTTCTTAGGATAAGAGAATAGAACTGATTGACATGATCTCTACCCCAAAGGAGCTCACATTTTGAAAGTATTGATGGAGTGTTTCCTGGATGTTTGGGAGAGTGCAAAAGAACTAATGGACATATATTCCCAGAAAGTTATCAGTCTTGTCAATCAACCAATGGCATTTCTTGAGAACTTACTGTGTGTCGAGCACGGTGAGCTGGAAGGAGGCCAGATGGAGCTGTTGTGTGGCCGCCTGGAGGAGCTGTCCAAAGTGCCCTTTGGTTTGGGGAACAGCCATTATTTCCCCATACCTGGTCCTGGAGGGAGGGCCCAGGAGGAAGGGGGTTGAAAAAGAGATGCCTATCTTTTCCATGGTCCGAATTTTCCCCCTGACGAAGTTTCATGGCCAACTTCTGGAGAAGCTATGCAAAGAGAGTGGAATGAGGGGGAGGGAGCAATCTATCACTCCAATCTCTCCCTCACAAGTTTTCCTCCCTCTTCGTTGGCAGAGTGGTGAGGAAACAACACGCAGCTGGGAATGGGGGAGGTGGCTGAGTAGGTTGGGGAACAGAAACAACTGTGGCCTTGCATGACCCTGGGAGTGAGAGTGTCACACACACGAGAGACCCAGGCTTGGCTCCTGGAAAAGCTGGGCTGTGGATGGAAGCTGGGATGTCCCCGGGGCAGCAGGGTAATGAAAATAATAATGATGTCATTTGTTAAGCGCTTACTATGTGCCAAGCACTGTTCTAAGCGCTGGGGGGGAGCGCTGGTACAAGGTAGTCACCTTGTCCCACATGGGGCTTACAGTCTTAATCCCCATTTCATAGACGAGGTAACTGAGGCACAGAGAAGTGATGTGACGCCCAGAGTCACACGCTGACAAGTGACAGAGCCAGGATTAGAGCCCATGACCTCTGACTCCCAAATCTGGGCTCTTTCCACTAAGCCATGCTGCTTCTCACAATATGACACTGATGCTGCCATGTCTCCCCATGAGCATCTCTGGTGGTCAATTAGCATCAGTTGTTCATTCATTCATTCAATAGTATTGAGCACTTACTATGTGCAGAGCACAGTACTAAGCGCTTGGAATGTACAATTTGGCAACAGATAGAGACAATCGCTGCCCAATAATGGGCTCACAGTCTAAACGGGGGAGACAGACAGCAAAGCAAAACAGAACAAAACAAAACAAAAACATCATCATCAAGATAGAATCATGGAGATATACACCTCATTATCAAAATAAATAGGGTAATAAATAATATATACAAATATGTTCTGTGCTGAGGGGAAGGGAAGGGGGAAGAACAGAGGCCAGGAGGGGGGTAGGGGAGGGGAGGAGGATCAGAGGGAAAGGGGGCTCAGTCAGGGAAGGCCTCCAGGAAGAGGTGAGCTTTCAGTAGGGCTTTGAAGAGGGGAAGAGAGTTAGTTTGGTGGATGTGAGGAGGGAGGGCATTCCAGGACAGTGGTAGGATGTGGGCCAGGAGTCGACGGTAGGAGAGGCACAAATGGGAGACTGTGAGGAGGTGAGTGGCAGAGAAGCAGAGTGTACAGGGTGGGCAGTAGAAAAAGAGAAGCGAGGTGAGGTAGGAGGGGGCAGGGTGAGGGAGAGCTTTGAAGCCCAGAGTGAGGAGTTTTTGTTTCGTGCAAAGGTCGATAGGCAACCACCGGAGGTTTTCAAGGAGGGGAGTGACATGCCCAGAGCATTTCTGAAGGAAGATGATCCAGGCAGTGGAATGAAGAATAGACTGGAGTGGGGAGAGATAGGAAGAAAGGAAATCAGAGAGGAGGCTAACACAATAATCCAGTTGGGATATTATGAGAGCTTGTACCAGCATGGTAGCGATTAGTAGTTTGGATGGAGAGGAAAGGGAGTGCACAGCACTGTACTAAGCACTTAGTTGTTGTGGAGGAGACCTGGGATCATCCTGACCTTGATTCATGGGGGGCAGGGGAGGGACTCTGGGCATTTCCAGAGAGCTCCTAGTCCAAGGGTCAGAGTAAATTAGTGATCAGTGAGTCTCAGATTCAAAACACACACACACATAACCACACACACACACTAAACACTCCCTAGGGGAGGAGAAAGATGAGGAAAGTGACTCATAAATGGTCTCTCAGCCTTGTTCTGCCAGAGTCTGACTGCCCACGAGCTGTCCTCCCAGCCAGCACGAGAAAAGGAGATCACTGAATCAGATACAATCGCCTCTGTCAGTGCAGTTTCAGGATTAGAGTCTGCATGGGGAAGATTCACTGTGAGAAGGGATTTGGGTGCTGAGTTCAGTGAATGACAGGCGACTTTCTGACAATGAGACATGGAAGTGAAATAAGGGTTTGAGCATCTGATCCAAAAGAAATGGAGAGGGAGCTGGAAGCAGGGAAAAGATGGGAAGGTTTAATAATGGAGACTCACAAGGTCCTCTCTATTGCACCAGAGTTTCTAACTTGCTGTCCCAACATCAGTGAGGCAGTTTTGTGTGAAGATGGGATGGTCAAGATGCTGTAAATTTCCAAACATCCTCAATCAAATACTATCAGCACTACTAATACCTATGATTTGTTAAGGCTTACGTGGTTCCAAGTTCTGTCCTAAGCTCTGGGGTGAGTTTCTAAGGTAATCAGGTGAGACAGGGTTCCTGTTCCAAATGAGCCTCACAATCCAAATAGGAGAGAGAACAGGTACTGATTCCCATTTTACATATGAAGAAATTGAGGTACAGCGAAACTTAGTGACTTGTCCTAGGTCACAAACCTGGCAGGTGACTGAGTTAGAAATCCAACCGGGACTTCTGGCAATTAGAAGCCATGGCTCTTTATTATTACTGTGGTATTTGTTTAGCTCTTACTATGTTCCAGGCATCGTGCTAAGTTCTGGGGTGGACACAAGCAAATCGGTTTGGACTCAGTCCCTGTCCTTCACAATCTTAATCCCCATTTTGCAGATATGGGAACTGAGGCACAGAGAAGGAAGTGACTTGTCCAAGGTCACATAACTGACAAGTGGTGGAGATGGGTTTAGAAATTAGAATCCAGGACCTTCTGACTCTCAGGTCCATGCTTTATCCAGTAGGCCATTCTGCTTCCCTCTTTCCATGAGAGCACTCAACCATGGTTACCATGTTCTTTTGGCTAATTAAAATATTCTTACAACAGATCTCTGATCATCAGCCATTTCTGTTCCTCCCTTGCCCAGTATCTGACAAAGAGTATTTCTCACTCTGGATCCCAATCGCCTAGGAAACATCCTGTAAAGATCATTCCTGACTACCCAATAGATTCTTTCATGGCTCGTGTATTGAACTGGGCTGGTGAACAGTCTGAAAGAGGTTAGGTGATGAGGAGAGTCCTAATAATAATAATGATAAAGATGGTATTTGTTAAGCGCTTACTATGTGCCAAGCACTGTTTTAAGCACTGAGGTAGATACAAAGTAATCAGGTTGTCCTACGTGGGGCTTACAATTTCATCCCCATTTTACAGATGAGTTAACTGAGGCATAGAGAATTTAAGTGACTCATCCAAAGTTACAAAGCTGGTAAGTGATGGAGCCGGGATTAGAAGGAACAGCAGAGTTTATGCTGTACACCATTCAACAATCAATCTGGCATGGCTTCTTTCTATAGAAACACTCTGGGTATGTCACCCCCCTCTTCAAAAATCTCCGGTGGTTGCCTATCAACTTTCACATGAAGCAGAAACTCCTCATTATTGGCTTCAAAGCTCTCCATCTCATTGCACCTTCCTACCTCACCTCAATTCTCTCCTTCTACAACCCAGCCCACACACCCCACTCCTCTGCTGCTCACCTCCTCACCGTGTCTCATTCTCGCCTGTCCCACGATCGACGCCTGGCCCACGTCCTACTTCTGGCTTGAAATGCCCTCCATCCTCACATCTGCCAAACTAGCTCTCTTCTCCTCTGCAAAGCCCTGCTAAAAGCTTACCTCTTCCAGGAGGCCTTCCCAGACTGACTCCCTTTCCTCCACTCCTCCTCCCCTCCCCTTCACCATAGCTCCCTCCCTCTGCTCTACCACGTTTCCCTCCCCACAGCACTTGTATTTGTACATATGTATTATTCTACTTTATGAATGATGTGTATATATCTCTGATTCTTTTTCTTTATTTTGATGGTACTGATGGCTGTCTTCTTCTTTTGTTTTGTTGTCTACTTCCCCCTTCTAGACTGTGAGCCCACTGTCAGGTAGGGATTGCCTCTCTCTGTTGCAGAATTACACTTTTGAAGAGCTTAGTACAGTGTTCTGCACACAGTAAGTGCTCAATAAATACGACTGAATGAATGAATGAATGCCAGATTGGTTGTTGAATGGTGCACGGCATAAACCTTGTTGTTCCTTCTGTCCTACTAGGATGTAAGCTCGTTGTGCGCAGGTAATGCCCCTATTATACTGTAATATTGTACTCTCCCAAGGGCATGGTACAGTGTTCTGCAGTCAGCCCTCAATAAATACTACTGACTGACTGAATAACTGCTTGAATAGTGTCTTGGGAGACTGCGGTCCTGGAGCTCACTGCTGAAGGAACAGTGAAAGCAGCATGGCTTAGCTGATAGAACACAGGCCTGGGAGTCAGAAGGAACTGGATTCTAATACTGGTTCCACCACCTGTCTGCTATGTGACCTTGATCAGATCACTTAACTTCTCTGTCCCTCAATTACCTCATCTGTAAAATAGGAATTATGATACTGAGCCCCACGTGGGACAGGGTCTATGTCTAATTTGATTATCTTGCATCTACCCCAGAGCTCAGAACAGTACTTGACGCATAGTTAGAGCTTAAAAAATACCATCATCATCATCCTCAAAGAATGGGGTGGAACTGAATTGAATGCAAGTTCACATGGGCAATTTGACTGAAAACAAAAGAGCCTATTCCATCCAAATTTACATTGGTCATACCCACAGCATTGACCTGGGGACCCACATAAATTAGAATTGGAGGAACCCCTGATCCTAGCCCACCATCCCTGCACATCATAATAGATGCTATGGACACTCAGCTGCCCATCAAGGGGAGTCACTTGTCAATAAAGAGACATACAGGAGAGTACAATGATTGCCCAATGCAGTCTCCCCAGCAGAATTAAAACTCATAGTCATTAAATGCTTATTATGTTCCAAACACCTTTCTAAGGCCTCAAATAGAAAGGAGATAATCAGGTTGGACACATTCCCTCTCACTAATGGAACTCCCATTCGAAGTAGTATGAAAAACAAGAACTTAATCCTCACTTCAGAGCTGAGGAAACTGAAGCACGGAGAGGTTATGTGACTAACTCTAGGTCACTCAGATAGTAAGTGCACCCAGGTCTCCTGAATCCTAAGCCCGAGCTCTTTCCACTTGGCTAAACCATTTCTGTTTTCTGCCTTTTTCTGGTGACATTTGGGACAAAAAGGTGAAACATTAAGAAACTGTAAGACTTTTGAATTTTTTTTAATTTTGACTTACTCAGCTACGTACTGTATGTACCAATGAAAGTCTCTTTTTACCTCTCTTTGGTTCCCTCCTTCTTTATTTTCCCTTTCTCTGACTCTCTCCATTCCTCTTTTTTCATTTTTTTCTTATTTCTGCCTTATTCTTTCTATCCTCTCTCTCTATGTACAATCTTTCTTTCCCCTTCCCTTTTTCACCCATCTTCCCACCTGAGCCCTCTGCTCCCCAAGACATTCACATAACTGTAGACAACATCATCGTCTCCCTTCTTTTACAAGCCTTTAAACCTGGCATCATCCTTGACTCTTCTCTCTCATATAACCCACATATTCAGTCTGTCACCAAATCACATCGGTTCTACCATTACAACATCGCTAAGATCCACCCTTTCTTCTCCAACCAAACTGCTTCTATGCTTACCCAAGTACTTATCATTTACCACCTTGACTACTTCTTTACTGCATCAGCCTCCTCACTGAGCTCCCTGCCTCCTGTCTCTCCCCATTCCAATCCTTACTTCACGCTGCTGCTGGGATCATTTTTCAAAAAAACAAGTTCAGTCTACATCTCTCCACTCCTTAAAAACCTCCAATATTTGCCCGTCCACCTCCTAATCAAGTAGAAATTCCTCACTATCACTTCTAAGGCACTCAATCAGCTATCGCCCCCAGGAGGAAGCTACATGGCCTAGTAGATAGAGCAAGGGCTTGGGAGTCAGAAGAATCTGGGTTCTAATCCCAACTCTGCCACTTGTCTGCCACTTCGGAAGTCACTTGACTTCTCTGCGCCTCAGTTGCCTTATCTGTAAAATGGGGATTAATACTGTGAGCTCCACATAGGATAGCTTGCAGAAGACCTCTTCCCTCCCTACCTTCGAAGCCCTCCTAAAGCACATTTCCTCCAAAAGGCCTTTCCCATCAAAGCCGACATTTCCCACACTTGCCCTGCTTTCCGCATCACCTGTGCTCTTGGATCTGTACATTTAAGCATTTGATATTCACCCCACTCCCAGCCCTACATCACAAATGTACGTATTCTTGTACTCTGCCATTTTCCCTACACACAATTTATGTTGAAGTTTGCCTCCCCATCTAGAAAATAAGATCCCTGTGGGCAGGTAATGTGTGTATTAATTATGTGTACTAACTCCACTGCATTGAAATTTCTAAGGTGCAGAACGTGCTCAATAAATACCAGTGATTGATTTTACTCTCTCATTCTCCACCCCTCTTTCCCCCTTTCTCTTTCTCTCCCTTTCCCTTTCTGTTTTTCCTCTATTTCTTTCTATCTGGTTCACTTTCCCTTCACCTCTTTCTCGTTCATTGTTTTTTCCTTTCTCTGCCTCTCTTCCCTTTTTTTCTCTACCTCCTTCTCTATCCATCTTTCTCTTTTCCCTGTTAATAATGTTGGTATTTGTTAAGTGCTTACTATATGCCGAGCACTGTTCTAAGCGCTGGGGTAAACACAGGGGAATCAGGTTGTCCCACGTGGGGCTCACAGTCTTAATCCCCATTTTACAGATGAGGGAACTGAGGCACAGAGAAGTGAAGTGACTCGCCCACAGTCACACAGCCGACAAGTGGCAGAGCTGGGATTCGAACTCATGAGCCCTGACTCCAAAGCCCGTGCTCTTTCCACTGAGCCACGCTGCTTCTCCCTGTTCTATTTCCCTCTCTCATTTTCTATCACTCTCTCCATCTTCCTTTTTGCTTTCTCTCCCTTTTCCTCTTGTTGCTATTCCCACCCTCTCTCTTGACTTCCTCTATTTGGCCACTCACCCCCACTCTCTTATGCTCTGCAGGCCTCCTTTGCTTCTGACAGAGAACCCATATGAAGGTAAGTTAGTGGTATCTCCCTTGGGACTGGTAGCATAGCGAAGACAAACATCACAGCTTGCTTCAAGTCAGGCAACCTTAATTCCACTCCCTCCCAGGAGGGCTTAGCACAAGTTCACCAGTCCACACAAAAAGACTGACTGGCCCAGGTCCTGAGAGATCTATGTACTGAGAGTTGGCTGCTTACACCGAGGTTGGGGGTAGGGGTGGAGGGTGGGGTGTTACAGATCCTTTCCTTTGCATCAGCCCGATCCTGGCTGACACATGGATCTCCCCTTGTCCCTCCTGAAGCTCAGTTCTATGGAGTGAACCCTCATTAGTCCCCATGTTGTCTGTCAGGTTCTGGGGCTTCTTATTGGCAGTTGATCATAAAGTTAATAATAATAATAATGTTGGTATTTGTTAAGCGCTTACTATGTGCACAGCACTGTTCTAAGCGCTGGGGTAGACACAGGGAAATCAGGTTGTCCCACGTGGGGCTCACAGTCTCAATCCCCATTTTACAGATGAGGGAACTGAGGCACAGAGAAGTTAAGTGACTTGCCCACAGTCACACAGCTGACAAATGGCAGAGCTGGGATTCGAACTCATGAGCCTTGACTCCAAAGCCCGTGCTCTTTCCATTGTGCCACGCTGCTTCTCTATTGCCATCCCCTCTTCTCCAGCGGTTCATTCATTCATTCAATCGTTTTTTATTGAGTGCTTACCGTGTGCAGAGCACTGTACTAAGCGCTTGGAATGTACAATTCGGCAACAGAGACAATCCCTGCCCAATGAGGGCCTCACAGTCTAAAGGAGGGAGGCAGACAAACCCGTTCATGACTCTTATTCGCTCCTCCAACAGTCCAAGGATCTCTGCCTCATGGCCTGATCTTCCATCTTAGAGCCATGTGGCCCTGGGGCGGGGAGGAAGGAAGGGAGCACCCCCAAAGCATCAAACTGTTGGGGAGCCCCCTCTCTGAGCTGCAGGGCCACCCTAGACCGAGGGGCTTGAATCTTCCTCCCCACACCGATGTGAAGCTCAACTCAGAACGCTATTCGGAGCCAGAGAGGGGAAGGAACAGTGAGGGAAAGCTGCCTCTCAGTGGGGATCCATATTACAAGCTGTCTGGAGATTCTCCGAGGCAGCAAAGCCTCTATGCCTGGGGTTCCATGCTAGAGACCAGGTGGGGCTCTCCTATTTGCACCAGAGCACAGGCCTGAGGAAGGGAAGAGAAACAACATGCCTACCAACTCTGTGTGTATTTTACTCTCCCAAGCACTTCGTACTCCACACACTGTACATGGTCAGAAAAACAATTGTTTGATTTATTGATTATTTGATCTAAAGGGTTAACTGAGTATGCTAGCAGCATGTTATCCTAACCCCTTGCGAGAATACAATAAAGTTAGAAGAACTGGGTCCTGATCTCAAGGAACTTACAATCAAATAGTACTGATAGAGAACCTACCATGAGCTGCGCATTGTTTTGAGCACTTAGTAGAATTCCTACAGTTAGCAGACACAATCCCTGACTTCAAAGAGCTTGTTTGCTAGCAGGAGGTGACAGACACTATGCTAAATTACAGGTAGGCTGGAGAGCCCATTTCTGGACCAGAAAGACAACCAAAGTGAGTCAAATTCTGGATTCTGCCAGAGGGACTCCCCAGGTGCAGGTGGGCTAGGGCCTAGTGAGATTCCTAAATATCTTGAGTAGAACTGGGAAAGGGAGATTCACGGTGCCCCAATCCAACTGGCTGATCTCTAGCTAAATCTTTCTTGGTGTCTCAACAGAGTCAACATGATACTCACTCCACCTACAACCCCGACACTTATTTACATATCCTGACACTCTGCCATTTGTACTTCTGGTAATTTATTTCAATGTCTCTCCCTCTAGACTAAGTTCCCTTTGGACAGACATCATACTCTCCCAAGAGCTTAATAGAGTGTCTTTCACAAACTAAATGCTCAACAAACTGGTTGTGGACAAGGAACCTATCTACCAACTCTATTTCATTGTACTTCCCCAGTCATTTAGTATAGTGCTCTGCACACAGTAAGTGCTCAATAAATGTGATCGATTGCTTGAATAAATACCATTGGCTGATTGGTTAATTGCTTAGTCACTCCTCTGTCCTGGAAATACTATCACAGTGCATATTGGTTCTCCTCCTTTCTCTCTCCCCACTCTTTCTCAGGATCAATCACTGTCTCCCCTTCACCCTTTCACCCCATAACCATGGGTGTCCCACAAACCCGCTATTTTGGGTTTCCTTTTCCACTTTACACTGGATTGGGGACCTCATTCATTCACATGATTGCTTCTATCAACTCTATACAGAAGACTCCCACATCCATATCACAAGGTCCAACATCCCCTGCTAAAGGAAGTTATGACATGTGATGGCCTGTGGTGGTGAAGATGCTGACTGCAGGACTGGCAGACCTGTGCCTATGTGTAACCCTGAAGGTGAGGGTGATAGACACACAGCAGAGACACAAGCTTGGCTCCTGGCAGAGCTGGATTGGGGGTGGGAGCTTGGATGTCTCCAGGGCTGCAGGAAACAGCTCTGATGCTGCCGTTACTCTCCATGTGCAACTCTGATGGTCAATGAATAGCAGGTAATCATGAGGAGGGATCTGGACCCATCTAGTCCCAAATTAGATGGGAATCTGGGAGGGGAGTCTGGACATTTCTAGAGATGTCCCAGTTGCACTGTCAAAGTGGATTAGTGCTCAATGAGTCACTCATTCAAGCACGTGCACGCACACACACACACACACACATTGTAATCACTCCCTGAGGGAGACAAGGAAAGGGACTGATAAATGCTGCCTTAGCCGTGTCCTGCTACGGTCTGAGCACCTGCAAGCTGCCCTTCCCACGGCATGAACAATGGAGACAGGTGAGAAAGATAAATCCATTGATCCATCAGTGAGGTATCAGGCTCAGGCTCTGAATGAGGAAGCTTCACTGGGAGAAGGGATCTGTGTGCTGGGCCCATTGAATGACTGGGAACTTTTCAACAATAGGACAACGATAGTGAAACAGGGGGTTGATCTTCTGGTTCAGGAGAGGGGAAGAGGGAGCTGGGAGCTGGGGCCAGATGGAAAGATTTTTTTAGACACTCACAAGGTCCTCTAGCCCACTGTCCCAACACCAGTGGGTCAGTGTAGGGTGAAGATGGGAAGGCTAACCTTGTCTTGGATCCCCAGTCTTTGCCAGGCTCGGTCCATGTCCCTAGCATTGTCCCCCTCCATCCTGACTCCTTCTCAATCTAATGAACAATAATCACAGCTGCTTTAATGTTTGGAATGGATTCACATTCCTTCAAAAGATCTCTGATGACCAGCAATGTCCAGTCTTCACAGCACAGCCTCCTAAAATAGAAGGTGTTTATGCCCCAATCTCCAGCATGTGGCCCCTCGGACTCTGGATCCCAGTATTCAAGAAAACAGCCTGAAAATCCCTTTTTATTCTTCATTAGAGCCTCCTGTGTGGTTTATTTATTGGGTCTGTTAGCTCATGGGGTGCAGAGAATGTATCTCCCGCCTCTGCTGTATCACACTTCCCCAAGCACTTAGTACTGTGCTCTGCCCAAATCAGCACTAAGTAAACACAACTGATAGATTAAATATTGATTGAAGCAGGCTGATGAGCAGTCTTGAAGAGGGTTGGTTAGGAAGGAGGGTGGAGGCCAGGGGTTACTATCAGCAAGAAGCCCTAGGACTGGCTGCTGAATGGTGTGGAGCATAAACCATGCTGGTCAGATGGCTCCATGGGAAACTGCTCCCAGAGCTCACTGCTGAAGGGACTTTGTGGAATTGGTCCAGAACTGAACTGAAGTCTACATTGGTATTTTGATTGAAAATAAAATATCCTTTTCCCTCCAAATCTACATTGGCCAGGCCCAAAACTCAGCCTGGGAGTTCACCTAAATCCGAATTGGGAGAGCCCCTGTATACCAGCCCAGTACCCTGCATATCAATCATTTGATCATAATCACTGAAGCATTAGTACGTGCAGGGGAATGTACTAATTAGTTGGGAACATACACTCTAACAGTCAGTAAAGACATTCCCTACCCACAGAGACCTTAGAGTCAAGAAGGGGAGGCAGTCGTTAAAATAAATTTTGGATATGACTATGTATATTGTTGGACTGCGGGTGGAATGATTAAAGTTTACAAAGTCAGATGCAAGGGCAATACTAAGGGGAGAGGGAGTAGGGTTGACGAGGGTATAGACAGGGAAGACCTCCTAGAGGAGATGCAATTTTAATAAGGCTTTGAAGGAGGGAGAAGTGTTTAACTGTTGGATATTAAGGGGAGGGAGGCACATTGTAGCATCTAAAATGCGATCCAATCAGCAGGATCATATGAGGACATAACGATCGACAATGATGTTTCAAATGATAATTCATATTTGTTAAGGGCATACTGTATGCCAAGCACTGTAGTAAGCACTGGGACAGATACAAGACAATCACATCACACATCACACAGTCTCTGACCCACACGAGACTTACAGCCTAAGAAGGAGGAAAAATGGATGTTGAATCCTCATTTTCAGATAAGGAAACTGAATCACAGAGAAGTTAAGCGACGCACCATAGGCCACAGACCTGGCAAGTGACAGAAACAGGATTTAAACCCAGGTTTCCTGACTCCTATGCAGCATCATTAAGAAACAGTAAGACTGAATTTTTTTATTCTTTATTTTGACCTACTCAGCTATGTATATTGTGTTCCAAGGAAAATCTCTCCTTTCCCCTCTCCCTCTGCCTCGCTACCTTTCCCATTTCTGTCTTCTTCTCTTTAATTTTCTTTCTTCCTCTCACTTTTTCATTGTTTTTTCTCTCTCTTACTTTTCTTTCTCTTTATGTTCTGTCTCTCATTCTCTCCCCTTTCTCTTTCTCCATTTACCTTTCCCTTTCTCATTCATTCATTCACTTGCATTTACTGAGCACTTATGGGGTGCAGAGCACTGTACTAAGCATTTGGAAAGTACAATACAGCAATAAAGAGGGACAATCCCTGCCAACAATGGACTTAGATAGAGTCTAGGAGGGGGAGGCAGACATGAAAACAAGTAATAAGGCATCAATATATAAATAGAATTATAGATATATAGATATATACATATATACATAAGTGCTTTGGGGCGGGGGGGCGGCGGGGGAAGAGCAAAGGGAGCTAGTCGAGGTGACGCAGAAGGGAGAGGAAGCTGAGGAAAAGGGGTCTTAGTCTGGGAAGGCCTCTTGGAGGAGGTGCACCTTCAGTAAGGCGTTGAAAGGGGCTAGTCCAATTTCTTGGCAGATTTGAGGTAGGACGTGAACCAGGGGTCAATGGTGAGACAGGTGAGATCGAGGCACATTGAGAAGGTTAGCAGCAGATGAGGGGGAGTGTGTGGCCTGAGATGTAGGAGAGAAGGGAAGTAAGGTAAGAAGGGTCAAGGGGATGGAGAATTTTAAAGCCAATAGTGAGGAGTTTTTGTTTGATACGGAGGTCGATAGGCAACCACTGGAGATTTTTGAGGAGTGGGGTGACAAGCCCAGAGCGTTTCCATAGAAAGATAATCTGGGCAGCGGGAATGAAGTATGGACTGAAGTGGGGTGAGGCAGGAGGTTGGGAGGTCAGAATGGAGGGTTTTATCCCCTTGATTCTCTTTATTGCTATTGTTCTTGTCTGTCCGTCTCCCCTGATTAGACTGTAAGCTCGTCTAAGGGCAGGGGCTGTCTCTATCTGTTACCGATCTGTATATTCCAAGCTCTTAGTACAGTGCTCTGCACATAGTAAGCGCTCAATAAATACTATTGAATGAGGGTGAGTCAGTGAGCCAGTTGGGATAAGATGAATGATTGTACTTACGTGGTAGTGCTTTGGCTGGAGAGGAAAGGACAGATCTTGGAGATGTTTTGGCAATGTTGGTGATGTTTCTCACCTCCCTCTTTTTCTTTTTGCCTGCTTCTATGCCTCTTTCATTTCCCTGCTGTCGTTCCCAACTTCTATCTATCTAGTTAGCTAGCTAGCTGCTAAGCTAGCTATCTCCAAAGCCTTATTAAAAACACATCTCCTTCAAGACTCAATGCTCACTTCCCCTTCTCCCACTCTTTTTGTGTTACAATTGCACCAAGACTTGCCCCATCACACTTATGTGAAGGTCTGTAATCTAATTTATTTATTGGTATCTATGTCTATCTCCCCATCATGACTGTAAGCTCATATGAGTAGAGAATATGTCTACCAGTTCTGTTATATTGTACTCTTCCAAGCACTTAGTACAGTGTTCTGCATATGGTAGATAATAATATTATTAATCGACTGATTGATCTTCCCATCCCAATTCTGTCCTCTCCAAGACTTTCCAAATGTTGTAGACAATTCCACAGTCCTCACTATCTCACAACCCAATAATCTTGGAATTATCCACATCTCATCTCTCTCAATCTATGTAAGTATACAATATGCCATCAAATTCTGTCACATAGCAGGAATCCTTCATATCATCTCTAGAATAAGCCCTTTCCCCACCATTCAAACTGTTAACCATGCTGATTCAAGTATGTATCATATCCTGCCTTGATCACTGCATCAGCCTCTTCACTGTCTTCCCTGCCTGCTGTCTTACCCCTCTCCTGTACATTTTACACTCTATTGTTGGGATAATTTTCCCAAAACACATTCAGCCAATGTCACTCCGCTCTTCACAAGCTTCATATTGATTGATTGTCCATCAACTGCTGCATCCCACCGTAACGCCTTACCCCCGGCTTCAAAGCTCTCAATTAGCTCTCCCCCTCCTACCTTATCTCACTAATCATCTATCATATCCTAAACCATACATATGAATCTTCTAATGCCAGCCTACTCTCTGTACCTTGATCTCATCTTTCAGGGCTCTGACTCCTTGTCCATTTCCTTCCTCTGGCCGGGAAAGCCCTCTCCCTTCTCACCCAAGAGACCACCATTCTACCTACCTTCAAAGCCAACCTAAAACCACATGTCCTCCAAGAGGCCTTCCCCAAATGAGTCCTCATTTTCCCTACTTGCCCGCTGTTCTGCATCCCTGGACTACCTAATCATTTGTATTCACCCTACTGTTAGCCTACTGCCTTTGTGTACATACATTTAGAGTCTACCACGTCCCCGTCTGTAATTTATTTCAATGTCTTTCTCCCCATCTAGACTGCAAGCTTCCTGTGTGCAAGGATCAGCATACCAGCTCAGTTGTACTGTATTCTCCCAAGAGCTTAGTAGAGTGTTCTACACACACAGTAAGCCCTCAGTTAATATAATCCCTCTCTCCATTTTCTCCTTTCTCCCGTTTCATTTTCTCTCTGACATCCATTCAATTTATATCATTCAATCATTCAGTCATATTTATTGAGCTCTTACTGTGTGCAGAGCACTGTACTAACTTTGGAGAGTACAATGCAACAAGAAACAGACACTTTCCCTGTCCACAATGAGCTTACAGACACCTGCTCCCTTCCTCTCTTTCTCTTTATATTGTTTCTTTCCCTCTATTATTCTCCTTCCCCTTTCTCACTACCCCAGTTTTCCTCTCCTCCCTCTTCCTCTTTCTTCCTTCTATCTCTTCCTCTTTTTTTCTCATGCAGTTTTTCTCTTTCCCTCTTTGCCTCTTTCTTTCTTCCCTCTTTCTTTTTCACTTTTTTCATCCTTTTGGCTCCTGTTCTTTTCCTCACTCATTTTCCATCACTCTTTCTCAGTTTCTATAATTCCCATTCTCCCTTCCCTCTCTCTCCCACTCTTTCATGCGGTGCAGGAGGCCTCCCTTGCTTTTGTCTGAAAACCCATATGAATGGACGTCACTGACATCTCCTTGGGGACTATGATGCTGTTACAGATGAGCACAGAGGTGTCATGAAATGTCTTCCTCGTCCTGTTTTATACCCATATGGTCTTCTCCAGCCACAAGCTCAGCTTCTCAGACTTGATCTTCACCCACCTGGCCTTGACCAACACCATCATCCTTCTCCCCTATGGAATCCCAGAGACCATTTCTGCTTGGGGATGGAGAAATTTCCTGGGTACTATTGGATGTAAAATCGTCTTATATATTTACCGAGTGGGCCAGGGCCTTGTCATCTGCACCACCTGCCTCCTCAGTGTCTTCCAGGCCATCCCCATCAGCCCCGGAAACTCCCAGTGGGCAGGGGTCAAAGCCAAATTATCCAAGTGCATCGTCTCCTGCTTTGTCTTTTTCTGGGTCTTAAATCTACTAATGGATGCTAATACGCTGGTGTATGTGACAGGTCCCCAGAACAGCACTGATGTTCAGATCACATATGATCTCAAATATTGTTCAGTTACAGTTCTCAGTGCAGAGGACACCCTGATAAATGCCATTATACTCTCTGGCCATGATCTACTCTTCATGGGGCTCATGAGCATGGTCAGTAGCTACATGGTGTTTGTCCTGCACACAAACCATGAGCAGGTCCGACATCTCCACCGGCCCGCCCGCTTCCCCAGGATTATGCCCGAGGTCAGAGCGGCTGAGAGAGTCATCACTCTGGTCACTCTCTATGTCCTCCTCTATGAGAGGCAGTCTGTTATGTTCAGTGTTTTACTTAACATGAAAGAAAAGTCTCCTCTGCTGGTGAATATCCACGTGGTGATGTCATTTGGCTTTTCAGTCATCAGTCCCTTCCTGGGACTCACAGCGACAGGAGGATGAGAATGTTCTGGAAAAGGAAGTCAACTGTTTCCATCATGGATTCCTCATAAACGTCCCAAGGAAGCTGCCCGTCTTCCCTCCATGCCCTTAAGAGTAAGAGTAAGAGTTCAGAGTAAGAAAAGTAGGGACCTGCAAGTTAAATTTACTTAACAAGGCCTCAGTTGCATCTAAACGGAGAACCCTGTCCTCGCTGATATTGGGTGAGGGGATGGGGAAAGTGAGTGATGTCACTCCATCACACATTGAGATAGTTATAACTCAACTATCTGAGCAGTTCAGCCACCATCAGGGCTGTTTGACCAACTCTTGTTTCCAAGATCCAGTTCCTTCAATCCATCCATTGATCAATCAGGTGTAGTGATTGTTGATCAAACCTCCATTGTCTCTTTCACCTAGTGATCTGGCCATATACTTTATTGACAAAATTGAATCCCTCAGATGTGATTCCCTAAAATTTCCTCTTTTCTCCAATTCCTACTTCTCTTCTGCCCCGTTCAACTCTCCAATATTCCCAGCATTAACTCGGGAATAATGTTGGTATTTGTTAAGCGCTTACTATGTGCCGAGCACTGTTCTAAGCGCTGGGGTAGACATAGGGGAATCAGGTTGTCCCACGTGGGGCTCACAGTCTTAATCCCCATTTCGCAGATGAGGGAACTGAGGCACCGAGAAGTTAAGTGACTTGCCCACAGTCACACAGCCGACAAGTGGCAGAGCTGGGATTCGAACTCATGAGCCCTGACTCCAAAGCCCATGCTCTTTCCACTGAGCCACGCTGCTTCTCAATGTGAGAAATGTCCCACCTCCTCTCAAAATCTACCCTCTCCACCTGTGCTTCCGACCCTACCCTTTCATACCTTAAACACTTGCTTCCTCCTAGTCTACCTACTTCTCCTTTTAGTGCCAATTTGCTCACTGTTCTTTTGAGATTGTCTATCATTCCACCAATCCCTTTCCCATATCTTCATCTCTCCTTCCATATAAACCTGGCCAAGACTTTCCGCACCTTCCAAGTCTTATTAAGGGAGAAGCAGCATAAACTAGTGGAAAATGCATGGGCCTGGGAGTTAAAGGACCTGGGTTCCAAATCTGGCTCCATCACCTTTATGCTAAATGACCCCGGGGAAGTCTCTCAACTTTGTGCCTCAGTAGCATCATCAGTAAAATAAGAAAAATGTGGAATTAAATCCTCCTCCCTCTGACTGAGTGTGTGAGATCCATGTAGGACAGGGACTGTGTGACTTTTGGCAAGTCACTTAATTTCTCTATGCCTCAGTTTCATCACCTGTAAAATGGGGATTAAGACTGTGAGCCCACATAGGACAACCCGATTACCATGTATCTACCCCAGCACCTGGAACAGTGCTTGGCACATAGTAAGCACTTAACAAATACCAACATCATTATTATTATTAATATTCTCTGATATTTACCACAGCACTTAGAAAAATGTTTGACATATGGTGAATACTTAACAAATATCATAAAAAAGAAGCTCCTCCAAGAGGTCTTCCCCATTTAAGCCCTCCTTCTCCAACTCCCTCTCCATTCTGCATCATCTAGGCACTTTGATCTTACCCTTTAGACGCACGATATTCACACCACCCTCAGCCCCACAGCACATATGTACTTATCCATAGTTCATTTATTTGTATTACTATCTGTATCCCCTTCTAGACTGTAAGGTCGTTGTGGGGAGGGAACATGTCTACCAACTCTACCATACTGCAATCTCCCACACATTTGGTAAAATGCTCCTCATACAGTAAGTGCCCAATAAATACCACTGATTGATTGATTAACTGGACAGCTACTATGTATATAGAGTTGTAGGAAATGCCTGGACAAATGCAATAATTAGAAGATATGGTTTTTGGATCTACTATATTCTAAAACTTTGGAGGACAGGGATTGAGCCTACCAACTCTTCTGTACTCTCCCAACCACAAAGTACAGTTTCTGGACAAAATTAAACTCCAGTTAACCTGTTTTGTAACAAAAGGCCCACCAAGGTGATGAACACTAGAGTCCAGTGCCATTCAAGTCTTCAGGGGAGAGAATGGGGCTGGGATACGGGAGGATGAGGGAGAAGAGTGTAGTGGGGAACTAAATGCTTGGGAGAGTACAGACTGTAAGCGCTCAGCAAATACAATCTATTGATGGACTCCAGCCTCCAACAAACCTCCCAGTCTATTACCAATATCTGGGCTCTGCCAGAGGAACTCCCCAGGGCCAGGTTGGTTAGAATCTATTGAGGCTCCTTTGTACACTGGGCAGAGCTGGGAGCAGGTGGTGGAAAGAGGGAGATCCATGGTGCCTCAGTGGCCCATTCCAACTGGGTCAGCTCTGTCCAAATCTCCTTAGATGCCTAAACAAAATCAACTTGATACTCAGCCCACCTAAATCCCAGTATACCTATCCTTATTCTCTGCCATTTCCTCTTTCGGTAATTAATTTCAAAACCTGTGTCCCCCTGTAAGTTCCCTGTGAGCAGGGATCATGTATGGTATCTATAAGTATCTATATCTATTAAGCACTTTCTCAAGTGCTTAATACAGTGTTTTTCCTATAGTAAGTGCTCAGTAAGTGCCATTGGTTGACTGATGGATTGCTCGGTCACTCCTCTCTCCTGGAAACACTAGACATCCTTCGTTTCCTAGCACAGCCCTCTCCTGGTTTTCCTCCTATCTCTTTCTCCATGCCTCAGTATTTTTAAGATGGGGAGATTGTCAGACTCAAACTAGAAAGCCAGTCTGGGGTCCTGTCAGGGCTGGGTTGTGAGAGGGAGCTGGGATGTCCCTGGTGCATTTGTTAAAAGCTTACTATGTGCAAGGCACTGTTCTAAATGCTGGGGTAGATACAAGGTAATCATGTTGGACAGATCCCATGTCCCACATGGGGCTCACAGTCTTTATTCCCAATTTGCAGATGAGGAAACTGGGGCACAGAGGAAGGGAAATGACTTGCCCAAGGTCACACAGCAGACAAGTGGCAGAACTGGGATTAGAACCAAGTCTATCTGGTTCCCAGGCTTGTTTCCCCTCATTATCAAGCACCGACTCCCCTTCCACCTCTCACTCCATGACCAGGGGAGTCCCACAAAGCCAGGGACCTGGGTTTCCCACTCTTTCATTCTAAATGCAACCAGGGATTTCATCTGTTCACTGGATTTTAGTTACCAATTCTATGCAGAAGACTCCCACATCCAATCACAAGCTCCAATCTCTCTCCTGCTTTGGGGTTTATGGTATGTTGTCGTCTGTGGTACTTAAGTACCCCTGGACTGGCACATCTGAAGCCATGCGTGACCCTGATGGGGAGAGTGTCAGACTCACACTAGAAATCCAGTCTTGGGTCCTGTCAGGGCTGGGTTGTGAGTGGGAGCTGGGATGTCCCTGGTGCTACAGGATATGATACTGATGCTGCCATGTCTCTCTATGGGCAACTCTGTTGGTCAATTAGCAGCAGGTAATTTCAGGGGGAGATCTGGGCTCATCTTGGCCCAGATTGGTGGGCAACGGGGAGGGGAGTCGGGCATTTTCAGAGATGCCCCAATCAGAATGTCAGAGCAGATTAGTGCTCAACGTTTCACTCATTCACGCACACCCTAATCATTTCCTGAAGGAGGGGAGAAACGAGTAAAGCAGCTGATTAATGCTGCCTCAGCCAGAGTCTGACTGCCTGCGAACTGTCCCACCAGCCAGCACGAGTGATGGGGATGGGAGAGTGGGATAAAGCCATCTCTCTGTAAGTGCTGTTTCTGGACTTTCCATAGGAATTCTGCAGCTTCAGACTGGAACCCAGAATGGTTCTTGTGTGGTGGCTGGCAGGGCAGGCTGGGCAAGAGGGATCACAGCTGACCACTCCACACTTCTCTGGGCCGCAATGTTCCCCCTCCCTCCTTCTGCACCCGTGTCTTCCAGGTCTGCGTGGGTACAGTGTCAGTGTAGAGTGAGAAGCAGGTCCCTGTTGTAAGAAGCAGGTCCCTGTTCTCCCAGAGCCACCCTCCAGCGATTTCACTTCCCATAGGGGCAGGCCGGGGACCGTGGACAGAGACAGCACCACCAAAGAGATCCCCACTAGGCCTCGGTAGCACAACTGGCTGTGGAGGAAGCACAGATCACAGGAGTGAAGGTCAGTGTCCTGTTTGTCCCATCTGTATCCACTTCTCCCTCCAGCCATTTCATCTCCCATTCCATTTCTCAACCCTACTCTCTGCTAACCCTTCAGCTCCTATTTCTTCCCTCACCACTGGTGTTGTATCACAGAGTAGTCAGACCCTGATCCCTTCCACGCTCATCCTGGAGTGTGATAATGTCCCATGACAGAACTGCACCCTCTCTCAGAGCCCGGCACAGAGTGGAGTGACCCTAGCAACTCATGGGGTTGTCTGGGGTGAAAGGCCTTCTTGGTAGTATTAAAGCCCCAGCTGTGGCCTGGGGGTTACTGAGCACGCTTAGTGTGTTCACTCTGAACCTAACAACCAAATAATGGTGTTTATTGAGCACCTTCTGTGTGCAGATCACTGTACTCAATGCTCGGGAGAGTACGATACAACAGACTTGGTAGACACATTCGTTGGTAGACATATTCCCCGCCTATCTGCTGTGTGACTTCGAGCAAGTCACTCAACTTCTCTGTGCCTCAGTTACCTCATCTTTAAAATGGCAATTAATACTTTGAGTCCCATGTGGGACACGAGCTGTGTCCAAACTGATTAGCTTCTGTCTAACTCAGCGCTTAGTACAGTGCCTGGGATATAGTAAGAACTTAATAAGTACCATTAAAAACAAACAAAAAGCATCTTACAGTGTATAGGAGGAGACAGATATTAAATGAAATAAATTATGGCTATGTACTTCAGTGGCTGTGGGATAGAGGGTGGGATAAATAATAAGTGCTTAAAGAGATCAGATCCAAGTACATAGGTGATGCAGAATGAAGAGGGAGTAGAGGAGATGACAGCTAAATTGGGGGAGGCCTAAGAAGAGATGTGAGTTAAATAAGGTTTTAAAGATGAGAAGAGTGGTGGTCTCTTGTATGTGAAGGGGGAGGGAGTTTCTGGACAGAGGGAGGATGTGGTCAAAGATTGGGGGCAAGACAGATGAGACTAAGGTATAGCGAGCAGTTTGGCATTATGGGATTGAAGTGTACTAGGAAACCATGGAGATTATGAATCCCAGTTCCAACACATGCCTGCTCTATGACCTGGGGCAAGTCATTTAACTTTTCTGACCCTCAGTTACCTCATCTGTAAAGTGACAATTTATACTGTGAGTCCCATGTGGGACAGGAACTGTGTCCAACCTGAATAACTCGTTCAACCCCAGAATTTAGAACAGAGCTCGGCACATAGTAAGAGCTTAACAAATATCATTATCATTATTATGAGGCTGGAGCTGATTGGGTGTTTTAAACAGTTCTCTGCACATAGTAAGCACTTAACCAATACCTACATTTAAAGCTTCTGTTGAAGTTTCTGTTTGACGCAGAGGTAGACAGGGAACCCCTGGAATTGGGAGATGTGGACTAAACATTTTTTAGAGAAATAATCTGAATGAAACATGGACTGGAGTGCAGATAAACAGGAGGCAGGGTGATCAATGAGGAGGCTGATGCCAGTAAGGAAGGAATAGTATAAGTAATTGGATCTGTGGGATTGTAGTTTGGTTGGAGAGGAAAAGGTAGATTTTAGCCTTCATATGAATGTGGAACCATTAGGATTTGGTGACGAATTGACTATGTGGGCTGAATTAAAGGAATGAATCGAGGAAATGCTAAGATTATGGGCTTGAGAGGCAGGGAGGGAAGGTGTGTTACCTACAGTCATGGGAAAGACAGGGGAAAGCAGGGTTTGAGCAAGAAAATGGGGAGTTCTGTTTTGGATTCAATCAAATACCCAATGGCCTTATTCTGTTTCCTTGTCCATATCCCCCCAGACACAGAGTATGGACAGAATCTATCACGGGCTGCGGGGAGACGCCCCAGCCCCCAATATAGGAGGAACTCAAGGTGCCCACAGGTGGATAGAGCTGTGTCCTGTAACTCTGGCTCAGATTCCTTGGCTCCTAATGGATCATTAAAGGGGAAGGCTGAGGACATTACAGTAAGAGTTGGATATCTAGTCATAAACCAGTCAATTAATGGTATTCATTTCTTGATTGCTTACTTTGTGAGGAGTACCATACCGAGCATTTGGGAGAGTACATTACAACTGAGTTGGCAGACACATTTCCTGTGGTGATTCTACAGAAACGCTCTGGACATGTTACCCTCTTCCTCAAAAATCTCCAATAGTGGCCAATCAATCTTCACGTGAAGCAAAAACCCCTCATTATTGGCTTCAAAGCTCTTCATCACTTTGTCTCCTCCTACCTCGTCTCCCTTCTTTCCTTCTACAGCCTAGCCCGCATCCTCCACTCCTCTGTCACTGACCTCCTCACTGTCCCTCGTTCTCACCTGTCCCACCATCGACCCCTGGCCCACGTCTTACCTCTGGCCGGGAATGCTCTCCTTCCTCACATCTGCCAAACTAGCTCTCTTCCCCCCTTCAAAGCCCTACTGACAGTTCTTGGCCCTTTTCTGTTCTCCATCTATACTCACTCCCTTGGTGAACTCATTCGCTCCCATGGCTTCAACTATCATCTCTATGCAGATGACACCCAAATCCACATCTCCTGCCCTGCTCTCTCCCCCTCCTTCCAGGCTTGTATCTCCTCCTGCCTCCGGGACATCTCCACCTGGATGTCTGCCCTCCAGCTAAAACTCAACATATCTAAAACTGAGCTCCTTATCTTCCCTCCCAAACCCTGTCCTCTCCCTGCCATCCCTGCCACTGTGGACGACACGATCATCCCTCCCTTCTCACATGTCTGCAACCTTGGTGTCCCCTTGACTCAGCTCACTCATTCACCCCACACATCCAGTCCGCCACCAACACCTGCCAGTCTCACCTTCACAGTATCTTCAAGATCTGCCCTTTCTTCTCCATCCAAACTGCTATCGTGCTGGTACAAGCTCTCATAATATCCCGACTGGATTACTGTGTCAGCCTCTTCTCAGATCTCCCTTCCTCCTGTCTCTCCCCACTCCAGTCTATTCTTCATTCAGCTGCCCGGATCATCTTCCTACAGAAACGCTCTGGGCATGTCACTCCCCTCCTTAAAAACCTCCAGTGGTTGCCTATCAACTTCAGCACGAAACAAAAACTCCTCACTCTTGGCTTCAAAGCTCTCCATCACCTGGCCCCCTCCTACCTCACCTCCCTTTTCTCTTTCTACTGCCCACCCCGTACACTCCGCTCCTCTGCCACTCACCTCCTCCCGGTGCCCTTTTCATGCCTATCCTGCTGTCGACCCCTGGCCCACCTCCTTCCCCTGTCCTGGAATTCCCTCCGTCCTCATGTCCACCAAATTACCTCTCTTCCCCTCTTCAAAGCCCTACTGAGAGCTCACCTCCTCCACGAGGCCTTCCAGATTGAGCTCCTCCTTTTCCCTCTCCCCCTCCCCCCTCTGATCCTCCCCTTCCCCCTTCACCTCCCCTCAGCTGAGCCCCATTTCCCTCTGCTCCCTCTCTCCTCCCATCTCCACCCTTTTCTTCCCCTCCCCCCTTCCCCTCCATTCAGCACTGTGATCATTTGTATATGTCATTTATTACCCTATTTAGTTTGTTAATGAGGTGCATAACCCCTTGATTCTATTTATCGTGATAACGTTGTCTTGTTTTTGTTTCGTTCTGTTTTGCTTTGCTGTCTGTCCTCCACGATTAGACTGTGAGCCCATCACTGGGTAGGGATTGTCTCTATATGTTGCCTAATTGTATATTCTAAGCGCTTAATACAGTGCTATGCACATAGTAAGCGCTCAATAAATACAAGTGAATGGATGGATAAATGAATTGAATGAAGGAGACCTTCCCAGATTGAGCTCCCTTTTCCTCCACTCCTACTCCCCTCTCCATCATCCCTACTCCCTCCTTCTGCTCTACCCCTCTCCCCGCCCCACAGCATTTGTGTATATACGTACATATTTCTTATTCTATTCATTTTACTAATGATGTGTGTCTATCTATAGTTCTATCCATCTATCTTGATGCTATTGATGCCTGTCTACTTGTCTTGTTGTCTATCTCCCCCTTCTAGACCGGGATCCCGTTGTTGGGTAGGGATTGCCTCTATCTGTTGCCCAATTGTACTTTCTAAGCGCTTATTATAGTCCTCTGCACACAGTAAACGCTCAATAAATACGATTGAATGAATGGATGAATGAATGAATGTGGGAAACCGCACCACAGCTCCTTCAAGGCCCATTGAAACCAGAACAGCAAGAGTTGGGCTGGGAGGACACATTGATCTGACCCAGGATGCCACTGCTGATATCCTGGTGGGCCCTGTTCTCAGATATCTGCATTTTATCCTACTCCGGTACGATGTCATTAAGCCACTTCATACCAATGAGGCAGCAAGAGAGACCATGTTAGTCTCTTCCCCAGGTCTTCTCCTCCCACTCGCAAACGCTTAATCCTACAGACTCCATTATTCCCTTGTTTATTTTAGTTACAATATTTACTAAGGTGTATCATTATTACTATTGTTAATTTTTAATAAGCATTTTACGAGACTGAGGCTTCAGGAGACTGAGGCTTCATGAGACTGAACTTTGCTGATTTTTCAGACAATTTGCAGGAAAGATTCCTTTTCTCATCAGTGTCCATCATGGCCCCAGCAGCGGTTTGGGCCAGTGAGTAGAACAGAGGCCAGAGAATTTAACAAGGTTGGTGCAACTGTCTATAAGGGTGGCAGATCAGCCTCGGGATTTCAGTGAACATCTTCCTCCTCCTATTTTATATCCGTGTGGTCTCTGTCACCCATAACCCCAGCTCAACTGACCTGATCCTAGCTCATCTGGCCTTCGCCAATGCCATCATTCTCCTTACCAGTGGAATCCCCGCGGCCATGTCAGCTTGAGGGTGGAGAAACATAGATGTTGTTAGATGTAAAATCTTCTTATACTTCTACCAAGTGGCCCGGGGCCTTGCCATCTGCACCACCTGCCTCCTGAGTGTCTTCCAGGCCATCACCATCAGCCCCAGCACCTCCCGGTAGGCAGGGGTCAAAGCCACATTACCCAAGTGCATCCTCCCCTTCTGTCACCTCTCCTGGGTCATCAATATGTTGGTAGACGTTAACACGCTGATCTACATGACCGGCCCCCAGAACGGCAGCAGCATCCAGCTCATACTGGACTTCAAATACTGCTCGACCATCAGTGCCAGTCCCGCAGCTACCCTGGCCATGGCGGCTGTGATTTCCTTCCGGGATCTGTTCTTCGCGGGGTTCATGAGCACGGCCAGTGGCTACATGGTGTTTGTCTTGTACAAACACCACTGGCAGGTCCGGCACCTCCACGGGCCCAGACGCTCTCCTAGAGCGATGTCTGAGGTCAGAGCAGCCAAGAGAATCATTGCCCTGGTCAACTTTTATGTCCTCCTGTACTGGAGGCAGACCATCATGCTGAGTTTTTTAGTGAATATGAGACAGAAATCTCCTCTGCTGGTGAACAGCCACATGGTGCTAACATTCACCTTCTCGGTCACCAGTCCTTTCCTGATTATCTACAGTGACAGGAGGATGAGAACGTTCTGGAAAAGTGGATCTCCTGAGTCTAGCCTGGATCCCTCCGAGGCTCCCAGGAAGGGCTCCTGCTCTCCCATTGAAATCCACTGGATTAAGATGACAGGTTGTCTTGATTGTGTAGCACCTTATCGATTCTTACCGTGGCCCTGGGAGACATTTTGAGGTCATTCAGTTGAGACAACTTACACTGGTCATTCCTAAACTTCACAGTTTGCCGGAAGACTAAATCTGACAATGGTGCAGATGGTAAATGTGTTGTGTTAAAGTAAAGCATTCTGCTACTCTGTGAAGGAGGGAAAGAGAAAAAGAAAACAAGAAGGAGAGAGCAAGAGAAGAAATACGAGAAAGATGGAGAGAATTGGAGAATGAGAGGAAGAAAGGAAAAGATAAAACAAAGCAGAATGAATTAGAGAGGGAAAAAGGTGTGTGAGAAATCAATGGAAACAGATGGGGAGTGGGATAGACAGAGACAAGAGCAGAGAGAGAGGGCAATGGAGCCCCTTATTCCCAGCTTGATCCACCGCCACGTGGGCTCGGGATCTCCGCTCCCTTGGAGCTGCGCCTTGGACCTCCCGTCCCTTATTCCCGGCTAGCTCTTTGGCTGCCGATCACCAACTCATCTACCCCAGGACGGCCTCTCCTTTGGAGCTGTGCCTTGGACTGCCCGTCCCCTTTTTCCTGGCTGGATCCGCCGCCACGTGGGCTCGGGATCTCCGCTCCAAAGGAGCGGAGCCTTGGACCGCCTGTCCCTTATTACCGGCTGAATCCGCCGCCACATGGACTTGGGATCTCCGCTCCCTTGAGCTGCGCCTTGGACCGCCCGTCCCTTATTCCTGGCTAGCTCTTTGGCTGCCGATCGCCGACTCATCTGCACCGGGACCGCCACTCCGTTGGAGCCGCGCCTTGGACCGCTGGTCCCTTTTCACAGTTGAACCTTTCTCCTCCAGTCATCGCCGCCACGTCGACTCGGGACCTCCGCTTCCTTGGAACCACGCCATCAGTCCTCAATGACCTGCCCCTAGGCTTATAGTCAGCTCTCCAACTTCTGCACCCCAGCTCAAGGATTCCGACACTGAGAATCCACCCCCGCCACGCCACCACAGACCCCACAGACACCAGATCCAAGAATAGCTCCCAGACCTTCCCACAACTTTCCCTGACCCTTGTAGCCCGTCCTGGTTGCAAACCTGAGACGCAAGACTCTATTGTCCCCAGCAGCCGCACCCCCAGAGTCATGGGACACTGTGCTCCCCTGCTCGGGTCTCACGACATTGTGCTCCCCTACTTGAGCCTTGCGACATTGTGCTCCCCTGCTCGGGCCTCGGGGCTTTGTGCTCCCCTGCTTGGGCCTTGGGACATTGTGTCCCCCTGGTCGGGCCTGGGGACACTGTGCTCCCCTGCTCCTTCCACCCCGGGCCTTGGTACATTGTGCTCCCCAACCGCCCTCCACCCGGAAGCGGCCATCTTTGGGAGGTCCTCATTACCTCCTCCCCCATAAGGTGATTGATTTCCCCCGCCCCCCTTCCCCTCCCCCAGCCCCGGGCAACAATGTCCTTGTTCTCACTGTGTTACCTTACCTTAGCCGCCACCTACGCCCGCAACCCACATCGGACGTCCTCAGGGCTCCTGCCGCCGCCTCAGGGACATTTGGACCATGAGCCCCAGGACTCTCCTTGCCGCTAGACTTTTGACTTTGATTTTGGTTTTGATCAGGTCGACCCTTGGTCAAGACAAGACCCGACCCTGGTCATCACCCGCTTATTAATAATATTTTATTATATCATGTTACTATATTACCGCTTTCGCATGTTATCGTTAATTGTTCTCAGTGCTGCCACCTACCTCTCTAGCCTCACCATGTCCTTCCATCCCTCCTCCTCCCATCTGCCCCTCCCAATCCTCTCCTTTACCTTCCCCTCTCTCGCCCAGTTCTTTCCCGCTCTCTCCTCTGCCTCCTCCCCTCCTCCCCTCCCCCGCCCAAAAACCCCACTTTACCAGCGCCACCCCTCTTCCCCTCTCCCTACGCTCCTCCCCACCAAACCCCCTCCTCCCACCCTCCCCCCTTTCCTCTTACCCACCCATGCCCCATCCCAGTCCTCCTGTCCCACCGCAACTCCTCTTCCCCCTCTCCCCGTCCAGGGCCCTGCCATCTCGTTCCCATCCAAACCCTCCCCTTCCCCCGCTCTTCCCCCCCGCCCCGCCTTCTGCACCCACAGCTACTTTCAAGTGTGGCCTCTAGAATCCCCGCTCCATTACAGGTAAACTGCCATGCATCTGACCTTTTCCTTTCCCGCTCTCTCCTCTTCCTCGCCCTTACGAAGACCTGGCTCACTCTTGAAGAGACGGACTGCACCGCTGCTTTCTCCAGCGGAGGCCTCGCCTTCTCCCACTCCCCCAGACTCACCGGAAAGGGAGGAGGCGTCGGCTTCCGTCTCTCACTCCGATGCCGCTCCCACCCCTTCTCTCTCCTTCCCCTTCTTTGAAGCCCATATCATTCGCCTCTACGACGCCCTCCAGATACTTGTAGCCGGCATCTACCGCTCTCCTGGACCCACCTGTGGAAGAAGTCAACCACTTTGACCCCTTTCTCACCTTCCTTCTCTCTTTCTCTCTGCCCACTCTGATCCTCGGAGACTTCAACATCCACGTGGATGTACCCAGTGGCTCCTCTGCTGCCCACCAGCTATCCCTCCTCGACTCTGCCAACCTCCTGATCCACCATACCTTGCCCACTCACCAACTTGGTAACACCCTCGATCTCATCATCTCCTACCGCTCCACTATCTCCTGCCTCACCAACTCTGAAATCCCTCTCTCAGACCATAACCTTCTCACCTGCCTCCTCTCTCACACTCTCTTCCCCCTGCAAATCTGTACTACTCCCCCACAGAGACCTTCACTCTCTTGATCCCATCCATCTCTCCAAAAGCATCTCTCCCCAGCTTACCCCCGTCCTCTCTTCCCACTCTCGATGATCAGGTTACCACTCTCAACGCCACCCTCTCTACTCATCTCAACTCACTTCCCCCCCTTCCCTCCGCCACTCTCGCTCCACTAACCCACAGCCATGCGTTACTGCCTCTGTCTGCCTCCTACACTCTTATGCTCGAGCTGCTGAACGCTGATGACGAAGGTCCAAGCACCAAGCCAACCTTATCCATTTCAAAATTAACCTTTCCTGCCTTAATTCTGCCCTCTCCTCCGCCAGGCAGAGCTACTTTTCTTCCCTCATTCACATCTATGCCAGTCACCCCCGCCAATTGTTCCGGAACTTTAATTTTCTCCTCAGGCCCCCTGTTCCTCCCCCTCCCCCATCCCTCACGCCCAGCGATCTGGCCACCTACTTCATCACAAAAATTAACACAATCAGGTCTGAGTTCCCCAAAGTCATCCCTCCCCCTTCTGCCTCCCCCCGCAAACCCTCTCCCCTACTGTCCCTTCTTTCCCTGCAGTATCCTCTGAGGAGATCTCCTCCCTCCTCGCAAGTGCCACCCCGTCCACCTGTGCTTTGGACCCCATTCCCGCTCATTTTATAAAAACCATCACCCCTGCCCTCCTCCCCTCCTTAACTTCTATTTTTAACCGCTCACTCTCCAATGGCTTCTTCTCCTCTGCCTTCAAACATGCCCATGTCTCCCCCATCCTAAAAGAAACCTCTCTCGACCCCACTTCCCCTTCCAGTTATCGCCCTATCTCCCTACTACCCTTCCTTTCCAAGCTACTACAACGAGTCATCTACACTCTCTGCCTAGAATTCCTTAACTCCAATTCTCTCCTGGACCCCCTCCAATCTGGCTTCCGTTCCCCTCCACTCCACTGAGACTGCTCTCTCAAAGGTCGCCCATGACCTCCTTCTTGCCAAATCCAATGGCTCCTACTCTATCCTAATCCTCCTTGACCTCTCAGCTGCTTTTGACACTGTAAACCATCCCCTTCTCCTCCACACCTTATTTCACCTTGGCTTCACAGACTCCGTCCTCTCCTGGTTCTCCTCTCATCTTTCTGGCCATTCATTCACGGTCTCCTTCGCAGGCTCCTACTCCCCCTCCCATCCTCTAACTGTAGGAGTTCCTCAAGGGTCAGTTCTTGGCCCTCTTCTGTTCTCCATTTACACTCACTTCCTTGGTGAACTCCTTCGCTCTCACGGCTTCAACTATCATCTCTATGCAGATGACACACAAATCTACATCTCTGCCCCTGTCCTCTCCCCCTCCCTTCAGGCTCGTATCTCCTCCTGCCTCCAAGACGTCTCTACCTGGATGTCTGCCCGCCACCTACAACTCACCTTGTTCAAAATTGAGCTCCTTATCTCCCCCTAAGCCCTGTCCTCTTCCTGACCTCCCTATAACTATGGATGGTACGACCATCCTTCCCGTCTCTCAAGCCCGCAACCTTGGTCTCATCTTTGACTCAGCTCTCTCATTCACCCCACACATCCAATCCGTCACCACGACCTGCCGGTCTCGCCGTTACAGTATTGCCAAGATCCGCCCTTTCCTCTCCACCCAAACGGCTATCTTACTGGTCCAGGCTCTCATAATATCCCGGCTGGATTATTGTGTCAGCCTTCTCTCTCATCTCCCTTCCTCCTGTCTCTCCCCGCTCCAGTCTATTCTTCATTGCGCTGCCCGGCTCATCTTCCTGCAGAAACGCTCTGGGTGTGTCACTCCCCTTCTTAAATACCTTCAGTGGTTGCCTATCAACCTCCGCACAAAACAAAAACTTCTCATTCTAGGCTTCAAGGCTCTCCATCACCTTGACCCCTCCTAACTCTCCTCCCTTCTCTCTTTCTACTGCCCACGCCGTAGGCTCTGCTCCTCTGCCGCCCACCTCCTCACCGTCCCCCGTTCTCGCCTATCCCGCCATCGACCCCTGGCCCACATCCTCCCGCTGTCCTGGAATGCCTTCCTTCCTCACCTCCGCCAAACTAACTCTCTTCCCCTGTTCAAAGCCCTACTGAGAGCTCACCTCCTCCAAGAGACCTTCCCAGACTGAGCTTCCCCTTTTCCCTCTGCTCCCTCTCTGCGCCTACCCTTCAGCTCCCCTCAGCTAAGCCCCCTTTTCCCCCCTTTCCTCTGCCCCTCCCCCCTCCCTCCCCCTCCCCTCAACACTGTGCGTGTCCGCTCATTTGTATACATTTTTATTACCCTATTCATTTTCTTAAGGAGATGTACATCCCCTTAATTCTATTTATTGCTATTGTTTTTGTCTGTCTCCCCCGATTAGACTGTAAGCCCGTCAATGGACAGGGATTGTCTCTATCTGTTGCTGAATTGTACATTCTACGCGCTTAGTCCAGTGCTCTGCACATAGTAAGCGCTCAATAAATACTACTGAATGAATGAATCTGTGCACAGTGGACATTTGATATTCAGCCTCAAGCACTTATGTACATAACTCTTCATCTCATAGGAAAAATTGATTTTTTATCTCAAAGCCTGTCTCCCCCTCTAGACTATAAGCTCGTCATGTGCCAGGAACGTGTCCGCCATTTCTGCTGTATTGCACCAAGGCTTAGAGCAGTCCAGTGCCTAGAACAGTGTTTGGCACACAGTAAGCACTGAATAAGTACCATACTTATTATTCTCCCAAGCACACTGTGGATAGGAATATGTCTATCTATTGATATGCTGTACTCTTCCAAGCACATAGTACAGTACTTTACACCCAGTAAGTGCTTAATAAATACGAATGAATGAATGAATGAACGAACAAACGACCGAAGCTCTTAATAAAATCCCCTGCACACAGTAAGTGCTCAATACATGCCACTTATCAGTCAGTCGTATTTTTGAGCACTTCCTGTGTTCAGAGCTCTGTCCCAAATGCTTGCTGAGTTGTACTTTCCATGAGCTTAGTATGGTGCTCTGCTCACAAGAAGTGCTCAATAAATATGATTGAAGGAATGAAGGAATGCTTGAGAGAGTACACTATAACAATAAAACAGTCACTACAAGTTTACATCCTAGAGGGGGTCACAGACATTACTCAAAAATAATGAATTGCTGATGTGTACAAGACTGCTGTGGGGCTGGGAGCGGGGATGAATCGAGGGAAACCTGCCGGTTTCCATCTTCCCCTCCTCACACAGACCCCCCGCTCCGTGTGTAGCGAGAGCTGCCGGGTGGGATACAGGAAAACAGCTCAGGAAGGAAAAGCCGCCTGCTGCTACTATTGCATGCCGTGTACTGAGGGAGAGATCAGCAATCAGAACAGTAGGCACCCGCCAAGATTCGTGCTTCCCGGTCAAACGGTGGCAGGGTGGGCAGGACATTCCGGGAGAGCTTTCTGAAAGCGTGAAATAATAACATGCATAACAACAATGATGGTGATATTTGTTAAGCCTTTATTAGGTGTCTCGAGAAGCAGCGTGACCTAGTGGATAGAACACAGGCCTGGGAGTCAAGAGGACTTGGGTTTCAATTCTGGCTTGTCTGCTGGGTGACCTTGGGCAATTCACTTCACTTCTCTGGGCCTCAGTCCCCTCACCTATAAAATGGGGATGAAGACTGTGAGGCCCAGGTAGGCCATGGACCTTATCCCACTTGATTAATTTGTATTTACCCCTCTGCTTAGTCCAGCGCCTGACACACAACAAGCACTTAACAAATACCAAACAGAAGAAGAGGAAAATACACAAACCATTGTTCTAAGTGCTGGGGTAAAGATGTTGGACACAGTCTCTGCCCTATGTGGGACTCACAGCCTAAGTAGGAGGGAGAGCAGGGAATTGAATCCCCAATTTACATTTGAGGAAATTGAGGCTCACAGAAAAGAAGTGACTTGCCCCAGATTCTAAAGCAGGAAAGTGGCAGAGCAGGGACATGAACCCAGGTCCCCTGATTTGCAGGAGTGCAGTTCTCCCTCTACACATCACTGTAATAAACCTGTAGCAGCCCCCAAAACCTAGTAGAAGGAGACCCGAATCTGGGAGTCAGAGGACTCGGGTTCAAATCCAGGCTTCTCCACTTGTCTGCTATGTCACCTTCGCCTAGTCAATTCACTTCTCTGTACCCCAGTTCCTTCTCCTTCAGAATGGTGATTCAATCCCTGTTCTCTCCCCTAATTAGTCTGTGAGCCCTATTTGGGACCTAATTATCTTGTATCTACTCCAGCGCTTAGTAGTCGTCTTGGCATTTAGTAAGCAATTAATATTAAGAAATATCACAATAATTCTAATCTGAGTCTCATTCTCTGATAGAGGGACCAAGATGCTTGGAGGATTTTTGTTAGTATCATTATTATTACTATGATTATTATTATTATTATAGTTTCTGCTAAGTTTCCACTAAGTGCCAGACACTGTAGTACTTTCTAGATGAGCAGGTTGGACACAGTCTCCGTCACAAAGGGGTCCTCACAATCTTGTTCCCCATTTTACTGATGAATTAAATGAGGCAAAGAGAAGTAAAGTGACTTGACACTTGACTTCTCTTCCCTCCCAAACCCTGTCCTCTCCCTGACTTCCCTGTCATTGTGGACGGCACTACCAACCTTCCTGTCTCACAGGCCTGCAACCTTGGTGTCATACTTGACTCTGCTCTCATTCATCCCACACATCCAATCCGTCACCAAAACCTGCCGGTCTCACCTTCACAACTTCGCCAAGATCCGCCCTTTCCTCTCCATCCAAACTGTGAACCTTGCTGGTACAAGCTTTCATAATATCCCGACCGGATTGTGTCAGCTTCCTCGCTGATCTCCCATCCTCCTGTCTCTCCCCATTCCAGTTTATTCTTCATTCTGCTGCCCGGATCATGTTCCTACAGACACACTCAGGGCATGTCACTCCCCTTCTCAAAAACCTCCAGTGGATACCTATCAGCCTTCACATGAAGCAAAAATTCCTCACTCTTTGTGTCAAAGTTCTCCTCACCTTGCCCCCTCCTATCTCACCTCCTTTCTCTCCTTCTACAGCCCACCTCGTACACTCCACTCCTCTGCCACTAACCTCCTCAAGGTCCCTTGTTCGCACCTGTCCTGCCATCGACCCCTGGCTCTTGTCCTACCGCCGACCTGGAATGCCCTCCCTCCTCACATGCACCAAACTATCTCTCTTTCACCCTTCAAAGTCCTACTGAGACTCACCTCCTCCAGAAGGCCTTCCCAGACTGAGCCCTCCCTTTCCCTCTGCTCCTCCTCCCCTCCCCATTTCCCCTTCTCCCGCCCTCTGCTCTTCCCCCTTTCCACCCTCAAAGTACTCCGCATATTTCTATATTATTTATTACTCTATTCCTTTTGTTAATGGTGTGTATATATCTATGATTCTGTTTATCTTGATGATATTCACGCCAGACTACTTGTTTTGTTTTGTTCTGTTTTGTTTTGTCTGTCTCCCCCGTTTAGACTGGGAGCCTGTTGCTGGTCAGGAATTGTCTCTATCTGTTGCTGAATTGTACATTCCAAGGCCTTAGTACAGTACACTGGACATAGTAAGCGTTCAATAAATACAATTGAATGAATGAATGAATGAACTTGGCCAAATAAACCCAGAGAAAAGTGGCGGGAACTGAAATTAGAACCCAGGTCCTTCTGACTCCCAGGTCCTGGCTCCATCCACTAGGTCAGACGGGAGGTGGGGGCCGTGGGATAGTTGGGACCCCCAACCTCTTCTGTGCCTTGATGGGGTTCATTCATTCATTCATTCCATTGTATTTATTGAGCACTTATTGTGTGCAGAGCATGTTACTAAGCACTTGGGAGAGTATGATAGAGCAATAAATAGACACATTCCTTGAGTTGAACTCTGCTTGATCCACAGCCTATGCAGTTTGGGAGACTTCCTTCATGTCCTGTCAATCAATCAATCAGTTCTATTAATTGAGCACCTACTGTGTGTGGAGCACTATAGTAAGCGCTTCAGAGAGTATGATACAGCAGAATTGGTAGACATGTACCCTGCCCACAGGGAGCTTACAGTTCAGCTTCAAATTACAGTCTGCAGTTTATCTAAAATAAATTATAAATAGAGAGAGAAAGGCTGTGGTGTTGTGTGGGGTGGAGATCAATACATGGGACAAATCCAAATGTGAGGGCGACTGGGCAGACTGAACCAAATCCATCTTTCCAATCAATCAGTGGTATTTCTTGAGCGCTTACTGTGTGCATTCATTCATTCATTCATTCATTCATTCATTCAATCGTATTTATTGAGCACTTACTGTATGCAGAACATTGCACTAAGCGCTAGGAATGTACAATTCAGCAACAGATAGAGACAATCCTTGCCCAACAACGGGCTCACTGTCTAAAAAGGGGAGACAGACAGCAAAACAAAACAAGTAGTCTGGCATAGATAAATAGAATCATAGATATATAGACATGACTGTCTAAATAAATAAAGTAGTAAATAATACATACAAATATGCACAGTGCTGAGGGGCGGGGAAGGGGGAAGAGCAGAGGGCAGGAGAAGGGGGAATGGGGAGGGGAAGAGGAGCAGAGGGAAAAGGGGGTATTTGAGGAGGGAGGGCATTCCAGGTCAGTGGTAAAACGTGGGCCAAGGGTAGACAGCGGGACAGGTGAGAACGAGGCAGCATGTGGAAGTTCGCGGCAGAGAAGTGCGGTGTACGGGGTGGGCTGTAGAAGGAGAAACAGGAGGTGATATAGGAGGGAGCAAGGTGATGGAGGGCCTTGACGCCAAGAGTGAGGAGTTTTTGCTTCATGGGAAGGTTGATAGGCAACTACTGGAGGTTTTTGAGGAGGGGAGTAATATGCCCAGAGCCTTTCTGTAGGAAGGTAATCTGGGCAGCGGGGTGAAGTATAGACTGAAGTGGGGAGAGACAGGAGGATGGGAGATCAGGAAGGAGGGCTGATGCAATAAACCAGTCAGGATATCATGAGAGATTTTACCAGAAAGGTAGCAGTTTGGATGGAAAGGAAAGGGCAGATCTTGGCGATGTTGTGAAGATGAGACTGGCAGGTTTTGGTGACGGATTGGATGTGTGGGGTGAATGAGAGAGCAGAGTCGAGGATGACACCAAGATTGCGGATTTGTGAGACGGGAAGGACTGTAGTGCCGCCCACAATGACAGGAAAATCTAGGAAAGGACAGTATTCGGGAGGCAAGATAAGGAGCTCAGTATTGGACATGTTGAGTTTTAGTTGGCGGGCAGTCATCCAAGTGGAGACGTCCTGAAGTCAAGAGGAGATGCGAGTCTGGAAGGAGGGAGAGAGAACATGGGAGGAGATGTAGATTTGGGTGTCATCCTTGTAGAGATGATAGTTGAAGCTGTGGGAGTGAATGAGTTCACCAAGGGAGTGAGTATAGAAGAAGAGAAGGGGAACAAGCACTAACACTTGAGTTACCCCTACAGTTAGGGGACGAGAGCGGGAGAAGGAGCCCGTGAAGGAGACCGAGAATGAATGGCCAGAGAGATGAGGAGAACCAGGAGAGGACAGCGTCCGTGAAGCCAAGGTAACATAAGGTGTGGAGGAGAAGGGGATGGTCGACAGTGTCAAAGGCAGCTGAGAGATCGAGGAGGATTAGGATAGAGTGAGAGACATTGGTTTTGGCAAGAAGGAGGTCACTGGTGACCTTTGAGAGGACAGTTTTGGTGGAATGGAGGGGACGGAAGCCAGATTGGAGGGGGTCCAGGAGAGAGTTGGAGTTGAGGAATTCAAGGCAGTGAGTGCAGATTACTCGTTCTAGAAGTTTGGAAAGGAAACTTTGTGTGCAGAGCACTGTCCCAGGTATTCGGGAGAGTACAACACAGTGAAGTCACTAGACGTGTTACAGTCTTTGAGACGCAGCTTCTCCATCTAGTTCATTCTTCTGGTTGCTTTTCTCTGCGTTCCTTTGCACCTGTATTATGGACTTCCCTTACCCAGGGACCGGAATTTCATGCTTTGACTCAAAGGAGGTGTGAAATTCCATTACTCTTTTCAGATGTGGATCAATGTATTAGGTGCCCAGAAGATGAATTTCCAAATCCTGGAAGAGATCTGTGTATCCTGAAAGCAGTGGTCTTCCTTTCCTATCAGGAGCCTTTGGGAATGGTTCTGGTGTCCTTAGCCCTCTGTTTCTCTCTCGTCACTTCTTTGGTTTAGGGGGTCTTCATCCTTCACCGGGGCACCCCCATAGTGAAAGCTAACAACCACAGTCTCAGTTACACTCTCCTCCCGGCCCTCTGATTCTGCTTCCTGTCCTCCTTGACCTTCGTCGGCCTGCCAGGCCCAGCCACCTGTACTCTGAGACAGACGGCCTTCGGAATCACCTTCTCCGTGGCCATTTCCACCGTGTGGGCCAACACAGTCACCTTGATCCTAGCCTTCAGGGCTACCGGGCTAGGGAGTAGAATTAAGAAATGGCTAGGGACCTGAGCGCCTTCCTTCATTGTCAGTGTCTGCTCCCTGGTCCAAGTGGGCATCTGCACATTCTGGCTGGGGACTTCCCCTCCGTTCTCTGATGTGGATGATGCATCTGAGGCCGGGGTCATCGTTATCCAGTGCAACGAGGGCTCTGCCTTTGCCTTCTACTACGTCCTGGGCTACCTGGGGCTCCTGGCCCTGGTCAGCCTCACGGTCACCTTCCAGGCTCAGAAGCTGCCGGACAGCTCAACAAGGCCAGGTCATCACGTTCAGCATGCTGGTGTTCTGCAGTGTCTGGATCTCCTTCCTGCCCACCTACCTGAGCACCAGGGGCAAGGCCATGGAGGCCGTGGAGGACTTTTCCATCCTGGCCTCTGGTGCAGGACTCTTCAGCTGCATCTGCGGGCCCAAGGTTTACATGATCCTGGTGGAGCAGGACAAGAGCACCAGAGGGTGGGTCCTGGGGCGGCAGGGGAGTCCTTGAACAGAACACCATCGGGCAAGAACTCCGGGACCAGTCTTGGAGGGGGTGGTCCCACAAAGGTGTGGGTTTGAAGGCAGCCCTTTCCCATCAAAATGCGACTTCATGGGTGACCCCCAGATGGCTCCATTTCACCTGAGGTTATTTCCTACTTTGGCTCTCAAATCCTCCTCATTCTTTCCTTCCCTTTGGCCCACGACGCGTGGTCAGTGGTCAGTCCCGAGGGCCTGAGCTCGGACTATCAGAGTGCCAATCTGCCTCCCCAGGAGGAGGCCGAGGGCAGCCCCTCCCACAGGCT